>NC_041044.1:41154908-41456575 GCF_900634775.1 Gouania willdenowi
TGCTTTAGCTGGTGTTGTGCACAGAACCTCCTCACGGACATTTCAGAGGATTTAGAGACTCCCAAGTGTTGCAGAGCTAAAGATATCTCTGAATATGTAACGCTTCACTTCCGGGTCACGTACTTTGGCAAATCGGAAATGGAGAAAACAAAAAAAAACAAGGCGTTTTGCGTTTTTTTCATTTTGGTTTTGGAAACAAATATCAAACAATGAGTGTTTTTTTTCGTTTTTTCGTGTTTTTGTTACATAATGAAAAAAGAATGAACGAATGAGACACAGATTCATGTACTTCCCGAATGTGTATGAATGATACCAAAGAACTTCAATCGTCTGTGATGAGGGTAAAGTTTGTTCAATGTGAGACATTTTTCCCCGTTTAATCTCACTATGATCTATCTGGACTTGCTGCAGTCTTTAAATGCTGCAGTGTAATCAATTCTAACCACAAATTCTGCCAGACTAACGTCAGAATAATTGTGAGAAAAGCAGGGAGAACAGTAGACCATGTGTGAAATGCACAACTGGGAACCACTCCTGTTGTGGTTGTGCAGGAATGAAACAATCTCCGTATGTGTGAGAACAAAGCTGCTCTCTTCATCTTTGTCACACCTTCAGCCAAACTACACTACTGATGGTTTTACAGGGATTCTAATGTTTCTCTCCTTACGATATGAGAAAATGTTTGTTCAAGTTAAAGTCAAAAGTGTGTTTTTAAGTAATTGGACTAGGATTCACATCTGCAAAGAAACTTAGTGATGCCTGAATAAGTTTGGTTTATTTTTCAGCTAATTATTTCTGAAATAAGGTTCAGGGTTCACACCCTGGGGTGGACATTTGGGCCCTTTCTGTGTGGTGTTTGCATGTTCTCCACATGCTTTCATGGGTTTTCTCCTGTTTTCTACATGGCAAGAAAAGAGTGAAAAGTGACTAAAATGGACCAAAAGCAGTCAAGAGTGGCCAAAAAAACAAATAGGGCAAATAAAGAGGAACTCGGTGGTATTTTATGGCAAAGGGTAACTTAAATGGGCAAAAAGTGGCAAACAATAGTGAAAAAGGACAAACATACGGAGCAAAAAGAGGCTAAATGTAGGGAAAAAATGAAACAAGTGGTCTTTTTTGGGCAAATTGGATAAAAAGTGGCCAAAGAAAATTAAAGAAAGGGCAGAAATTGGATAAAAGTGTCAAAAAGAACTTGCAAAAGTGGGAAAAATTGGGAAAAAAGGTCTATTTATTGGCAAAAGGTAGTTGAAGTCTGAAAAAATGGTCATAACTTTTTGAAAATGGGAAAAAAACAGTACAAAAGAAGTTGCAAAATGGAATAGATAAAAAGGGGTTCAAAGTGTCCCCCTTTTAAGGTTTTCTGGGGTAATAATAATTGAAATGAAAAACAGCTTCTACATGGTGTCGCTGATAATGTAGTGGACTGGTCTGGACAGAAAATGCCAG
This sequence comes from Gouania willdenowi, assembly GCF_900634775.1. Classification (NCBI taxonomy): domain Eukaryota; kingdom Metazoa; phylum Chordata; class Actinopteri; order Blenniiformes; family Gobiesocidae; genus Gouania; species Gouania willdenowi. The sequence continues at coordinate 41,156,355 of NC_041044.1, forward strand.
GGTGGAATTTTGGTCCCAGCGTGTTAATATCTGGTTTCATCAACAGTAGCTACTTCTCAAGCTTTATGAGAAAAAAAAAAGACTAAATACAAACAAAGACAGGATGATAAAATCTACATCATTTCTGTCAAACTCAAAATGCTCTTTAATGAAATGCAAAGCCAGGTCCAGCTCATCAGCCAATCAGGGAGATCTGTTGCACGTGTAGAGTTGATCACAGCTGTGAGTCATTGGCAATCAGCTGGACTGGAGTTTATATAAGGAGGGGTTCCACACTTGGTTTAGTCACTGTGGGAAATGGGACTCAGAAGGTTCTGGGCCATATGCTGGCCTTCTGAGTTGGACTGTGAGTGTGTGAATAATTGATCCAAGTACATTCATGGTTTTCAGAGTTATGTCCCGTGTGCCTTGTCGATTTTCCCCCAAACCATGAATTGATTTATCCTGGTTTATCACAATCTCAGTCCTGTTTATTAAGAAATTAAATTGTGTTGCTGCTGACCATACTTTGTTACTGTACTTAAGTTGTTTTTTCTGGTATCTGTACTTTATTGTAGTATTTATTTTTTTGGCAACTTTTTACTTTTTTTCCTTACTTTGTTTGAAACAAATCTGTGCTTTCTATTTCTTACATTTTAAATAATGAGCTCGTTACTTTTAAGACCTTCGAAGATGACGTTATGTCATAAAAAGACACATAATTTTGGTAGTTTGAGATTTTTTTATTTCTATTCTGCAGGTGCCTTAGTTTTATGGCTAATGTTTTTTAAATGTTAAACTCAAAGCATGGGTTTTTATTTTTTTTCTTGACACACTATTTACTAATTGTATTTATTATGAGTGCTAAATTAGATTAAACTTGATTCCATGTACTAGTATTCTACAAGTTCTTAACAAAATAAAAAATATTGAATTGGCTTATTTAAAAACCTGTTTTATTATTGAAGGGGCATTTGTTTTACTTTTTTTTTTTACTTATGCTCAAGTAACAAAGCAACTTCAATACATTTACATTAACAGAGAAATTTTTCATTCAAATACTGTATCTATAGTTTTACTTGAGTAATGAAGACTACCATCTCTGACAGAAAAGACCCTTGTTTAAGAATGTGATCTCTGTGAGCTGTCAATCACACAGTTGCCATGGTAGCGCTTGCAATATAAACCAATTAAAAAGCTCAAAAGTCTTCAAGGCATTTGCAACTTGATGCTGATTGGTCAATGACAATATTACTCATTGGCGTCCTCTCATGCTTTTTCCTTCTACATACCAAAAATAAATAAGAACTTTTTTTATTTATTCAAAACTATTTTATGTTCACTCAAAATGTTGCTTTTTTGCCTAACGTCTACTTTAAATTTGGTTCACCTGTTGCAATAATACATTTCATTGAATTCAAAAGGAAGAGATAAGAAATGTAATTTATTTGACCTTTTTTCATTACAAATAAAAGCATATGCAAATAGTTTCTTTGGAGGCAGCTGCGTTTTGGCCACATAAAATGTGATGAAAGTCGGGAAGTTTTGTGGCTCTTGGGAATGAATTGCAAAAATCTATGAATAATATATTTCTCAACATAATCACATATGTAATAAAAAAGGTATTTTCTGTGTCAGGGTCATTTGGTGCCCGAGGCAAGGGTGGACTTTAATGCACTCCCCCAAATAAATGAATAGAAATAAAGTTTAAAAGAAGAAAAAAAGTCTATACAGTGTGTAAACATGTTTTTTAATTAGGACAAAATAATCATTTTTGGATCAGAGAAATTCATAGTGTAGGCCTCAAAGATGAATAAATTGAAGATCATTTGCTTGAAAAAAAGATGTAAAAGGTTGATATTTGCCACATATCTGCCAAAATATTGACACAGCTTTATGCAGATGATACTGTAATTTTTACAAAAGCAAAGTCTGATATTGAAGTATCCGAATAATTGAGATCTGCAATAATCTCTGTGGACAAGTGGCTCATCAAGTCATGCCTTCTTCTAAATGAAAAAAAAAAAAACAATTCTGTCTGTATTGTGTTCTCAAAGTGTCCAAAAGTGTGGTCAAGTTCAAATATATTTCTAGAAAGAAAAGCTCCAGAGTGTACATAAATCTAAATATCTCTAATGTTTAAAAAAACATCTTTAACATGTTAAAAAAAATGATGTCAACAACAACTTACAAATATCAGATCATTTCTCCCAGGTAGGGCTGCAAAAATGTTCCTTCATTGTATGATTTCTTTTTTTTCTCTCACGTAGAATACTGTTTTACCAACAAGCTTATGTACGTTAAAACCAGTAGAATCTATCTGCAAAAAAGCTGTAAAAGTAAAAAAATATGAAATAATTTTCCTCTCATCGCAGCTCTTTTCTCCAGAAATTCAATATTTTAAGTTTTGATAATTTTATAAAGTTTAAACTACTGTATCTCTGTATATATGATCCTAAATGGACTTGCTTTACCATCGTTTGGTGAGTTCATTATGGTTCAAAAAACAAAAAACAAAAAACAAATTCAGGCACTCAAAAGTTTGTTTTGGTCGCCACTGTTTTACGCAGTGAATTGTGGGATATGGAGTCTCGTAAACAGACGCGTAGAAGTGTTTTTATTTCATTATACTGTGAATTCTTGCGTTTCTTCGCCAGACAAGTGCTTTGCTTGTCACCATTTTTGTTCTAGTCTGTTCCCAGTATTCCCTGTGATATCGCCTCACTCTGCTAGACATTCAGTTTGGGCCGGATTTAAATCTTCCCATGTAAACCCCAAAATAAACATCCGCCATTGTTTTGACTTTCAGTCCATGAAACCACCAGAAATGTGTTGGAAGTTGCTTTGAGCAGAGTTTTTGGGGCCAACACAAAAAATGAAGGGAAGAATGAAGTAAAAACACTATATATGTGTATATGTATTTAATGGCTGACTGAAGGTGAAAAATCATTATGACTAAACTGAGCTCAATGTTCCTTTCCTTCACAGAATTCTTAAATCATATCCCAACGCCTAAAAAGTGTCAAAGTCAAGATGTTTCTGCTCCACCTTTGGAGAATACTGGGATTACTGTGCACACGTTATAAAGCACTAGCTTCAGAGGCTCATATCAAAAGCATATGTTTCCTATCAAAGTGTAAAATAAAACCACTCAGATCATTTTTTTTTTTTACAGAAGAAAGAAAACAGCACTTTGTGAATTCTAATCCAACATCAAATATACACAAAAAGAGACGGCTATGAAGGAGTTAAACTCTTAAAGATGTAAGTCCTTGATTTAATAAGAAATAAAATGGGTTAAAAGTGACCAAAAATGGTGGCAAGAGGTGAAATGGGATTTTAAAAACCAGAGAAATTGGTTAAAATTTGCAAATTAGTGACCAAAAATGGACAGAAAAAGTTATTTTAAAAAAAAGGATCCAAAGTGTCAATATTGGAACAATTAGTTTAAATTTGCAAATAATGGCCATGACAAAATCTTGAATGTGGTTAATTTGGAAAAAAATAGGCATGAAATATGGTGAAAAGACGTTAAGTGACAATAATGGGTCAACATATGCAAAATTAAGTGGGAGAAGTGGTGGAAAGGGTTTATAACTGGCAAAAATGTCATGAAAGTGGGGGAAAAAAAGTGTGCAGAAATGGCATTGGAATTTGATGAAGTGACAAAAATGCATTAAAAGGAGCAAAAATATGGCAAGAAAAAGTGATGAAATTGGGTTAAAATAAGGCAAAGTTTGGTGTAGTTGCAGAAAAAGGGTAAAAAATAAGCTGGTGACCTCCTCCTAGTGTCTCGCGAGTCACGACCACAAATGGGGTCTGACCCCATAGAGAACCCCAGCTTTAGGGGATTGTAATGTTTTTGTTATACTTCCCAGTTCTTTGATCAGCTTCAAGGAAAGATGACAGGATTATTTCTAATTATCTTTTATTCTAAGTTCGTCACAAGTAAAATCTTACAGCTCCATGCTGCCTGTTTGCAGGCCCTAGGAAGACTCAATACCAACGTCAAGTAATAACTTCTTGGGTTTTTCACCACCGAACCCCAACATGTTGCTGGTGATTGACTGGTTGATGTTCACACTTGCCCTTTGGTTTACCTTCATGTCAATCAGGTGTCGATACAGCAAACCCCCCCTAAAGCAACACAAAGGAACAATAAGTTATATTTCTCATGTGATACAGTCAAGTCTCAGAACTGGGAACTAATATCCCAGTAAATATCCTTCAGGGATTGTTTGTTTTTAATGTACACTGAAATAGTTGCTTGGCAACAAAACTGAAAAGCTGATAATTCACTTTGCTGTAACATTATCTTTACCCTGTAATGAAATTAACTACAGGCAATTTATTTTTGCCATTTTACTTCATATTGTCTTTGATTGCATAAATTATAAAAACAAGATAAAACAAAGCATTTAAATGCTTCATGGCTAAAATAAAGCTCTGCACTCATGAGAAACACTGAATCTGTCCCTGCACATATAGAGAATACATGGTTGAGTGTGACATTTCTGTACTTTGATTTTTTTTAATTTATTTTATCTTATATACACTTCAATTTTATTCGCATTGAAATAAAAAAACAACCATTTATTTTATAAAAATATACTTATTATTCATTTTTAATTTAAATTTAAATCAAAGCTCAATGTATTGCCCTTAGTATTTTTTTTTTTTGTTTTTACATTTTTATGCCATGATTTGCTTTGGGAATGATTTTTGGTCCAGATGTCTGGTCTTGTTTATTGGCTATGGGCTTCTCATAAATTCAAATTAAAAATTGCATTGTTATTTCCCTTTCCTGGGATATACTGTATATACCAATCATTTTAAATGTGAACTTAGGAAGCTGTCTCATTATTATCAATATCACCACCACATTATCGCCATGTCAACAAATAGCAATTCACACAATTCTGTTGAATTCTGAGTCTGTTAATTTCTATAAAACATCTATTTAATGATATGTGACTCAGTGTTTTTCAACCTTGGGGTCATGAATTTAAATGAATTCAAATTTAAATGGGGTCACCTAAAGTATCTAGTAATAAATTACTGATGAATACTTTAACATTATAATTATTTATCAATTTAAAAGACAAAATCTCAAACGACTGCATTCTATACTCTCACCTTCTGAAATCTAGTTCAAATGAAATGCAGTTCAAAGATAAGAGAGAAAAAGGAATAAGAATCAATAAAATTGTTATTATAGGAGAAAAAAAAAAGTATTTGATGTCGCCAGAAATTAGTGATATCAAAATATGGTCACAGTTCAAAAAAGGTTAGAAACCACTGCTGTAAAGGAAACAATACTTCTCATCAGGACTATAAAAAAAAAGGGAAATAAGGTGAAGTCAGGCTGAAAACCTTGAAATGTTAACAAAATGATGCACAACAAACACAGACGTGACACTTTGGGACAAACTGAGTCCAAACTCACACTCCTGAAGCCATTTCATACGTCATTTAACCTCATTTGTATACGATGAAGTTCACGTTGTTTTCCTTAGTCATCTGAGAACGTTCAGACTCCATCATAAGTTAGTGGTGTTGATCTGACACCTGCTCACAGCATGTTCAAAATGAAATATCTGTAATCTTATCCAGACTCTGTCGGAAAGCATTAGTTCCAGATGTTCTCACATCTGGATCCCTACTCCATGCTTTGAACTCTTACTCCTCACATAAAACAGTATTTTTTTGGGGTTTTTTTTGTTAAATATATGCTTGATTTTTAGTGGCGAAAGCATGAATCTTGAAATAACTGATTAGAGTTAAGTCAACCATGAGTCCATTCATTTAAACAACAATAAGGCAAGTTACATTTATTTGTATGGCACATTTCATACACAAGGCAAGATAATGTGCTTTACATGATGAAAAAGTGCAACGGAAAACATTCAATAGCTTAAAATCAATTAGAACATTAAAACTGGCTACAAAAAGCATTTCAAATCATCAACAAACACATTATATCAACAACAACATGACCCAAAAATCTCCCTCTCAATCATACGCAGTTGAGAATAAAAAGAGTGTCTTTAACTTTGATTTAAAAATGTTCACATAAAACACAACAGCGTTTTTATTACCAGCATCTGTGCAACTTTGCGATGTTGAGTCCTCGCTGCAGTTGTGAATCACGGCAGAATCTGACAAAGGAATGCAGCTGTGATCAGGATAACCTGAGGATCAGGACGTGGCATGGTTGCTGTTCCATAAAACCATCTCTAGATGTTACAGAGCAAGACAAAACACTCCTCTTTAAAGCAAAACGTTTTGTCAGAGGAGAATGGACGCACTAGACCAAAATCATAGACGGTGAAATAACTGGAATGTCATCACCAGGTTTTCCTGAATCGATTTATTCTCTATTATAAAGTACAGGGACGTTTGAGGGAGATGTGCCACATTACATACAATAAACCAGAAGAAGTGTGTCCGAACATTTATTTATCTACCTGTAGTGTGAAGGCAATCAAGAGATTGGGCACACCTGGGTGGAGACAAGAGGGTACGGAGCCTACCTTTACTCAAACATACATAGGCTGTTAGAAATTGCATACTAACGTCTACACACTCAATGAGTATATACTGTCTACTATATACTATTAGTATGATTCGTATGGTGACCATTCCCATTGAAGTATACTTCCAAGTTTCCCAAGATGCATTTGGAACCTACAACGACAAAATCCTGAATCACACTGAGGCTAAATATCTCTGTTGATTCTCCACCTTTGAAAGTTCTGAAAACAAGTGAGAAAGTGACCAAGTAGAATATCAACATGTGCTCATTTGATCCGTAAAACTTGTGGAAACACGTTTCATGTCCATATTTCAGAGATTTCTGGAGACCCTCCATTGTGATACTGACAAAACTTCCTGTTAACTTCAAAACAAAAGCCCTATTTTCAAAAGCGTTAAAACCTAATTAAAGACAAGAAGAGATGCTTTTGTTTTGAAAAGGGGATGTTTGATTTTTAGCTTGATGCCGGTCCCAGGACAATTTTACGTTCTGCTCGCAATGCATCATGGGACTGTGCATAGTTAATAAATATCCCCATGTAGTATACATCCAGGTATTTCCTGCATACTCAATCTTTTCATACTATCAGGGCTTTAAATAAAACACCCGTCAACTGCGGGTAAAAATGAACTTTGGCGGGTAACATTGTTGAGTTATTAGCCATTTTGGCTGGTGAAGAACAAAACAAATACCACTGCATGTGTGAAATTTAGGGTTTTTGTATGTTTAGATTTTAAAAACATAATGTATATCTGGCAACACAGCTGGTTGTATTAATCCTACATTTCCTATGAACACAATGTCATGACGTGTCATACAACAATTGGCTACGTGCTTACTTTAGCGTGATTGTGGTTTGTTATCGGAGAAGACAAACAGAACGGCGCAAAACAAACAATAGGATCTGAAATTAAGTTGTAAAATTAGTTAGGGAAAAACAAACAAACGTGGAGAGATTTATCGGGTGTTGAAAAACCTGAACCTCAAAAAAGAGGCTGCTGCCGACAAGAGAATCTGAAAAAAAGAAGAAATTGAGGAGTTTTATTACTAAATGGATGTCGGGTCATGAGTGGCAGGTGTTTGACCATTTGTTCACCTTTAAAATGTGTACTCTACAGTTTGTGGGGAGTGGGATTTGTTTACATTTGAAGATCATGCATGTTAGTAAAACATGTTTTCTCTACAGTACATGTAATTCTTAAAAATGACTACTTCTATTCAGTCTAACTTCAGTGTTCCAGGGATCCAATTTTCTTCTGAGTTAAGTTTGTTTATTAAGTTATGAGAATATACTTTATAAAGGTTCACTTCTCCGACACATCCAAAGTTCTTTTAGGCATTGTTACAACACTGGTTTTAAATTAAATGTTTATATTTTTACCATTTTAATGTATTTCTGCAATCAACTAAATGAAACATGAACGCTTAAATCTATTCTGTGGCACTCGTAATGTAGTTTATTTTCACTGGAAAAAAATGTGGCTGGTGTAAAATCTGGTTGGCTGGTAACTTTAAGAATCTACTCGCCATGCTGGCTTGTGATCTAACAAAGTGAATTTAAAGCCCTGCATACTATCTAATGTGAATGCTGTACATACTCATTTTGACGTCAAACTTAGCATGAACAGTACGTTAGTATGACATTTACAACATAGCCATGGAGTGTTGAAAACAACCAGGAATAGCAGCTGAACCCCCCCCCCCTCCAATCAAAAACATACAAGACCAACAAAATCCAACCCACAAAGCCTGGCTAAAGGAAATACCAGAACAACCCACCAAAGCAACCACACAGAATAAATAAGATAAAGAAAAAAACAACCCAAAAGACAAGCTCAAATCATCAAGGACATAAAAAAAACTAAATCCAGAGCAATCAAACCTAATTATGCTCAAAGTGATGAAATGCTCACCCACATTGTCAAGTTCTACCAAATCGAAGACATTCATACTAGTTCTGATACAGGCGTATCTGAAAATGTTACATTTTGTGCTCCGCGTGTTGACGCTTGTGTGCACACACAAAAAAAAAAAAACAACAACCACATGGTCTTCAGAAATGAGGGACAAAAAAATGAAGAAGGTGACCTGTAGCAATGAGTCATTCTTTCTTTTGCCTCATGCATAGCTGAAGGTGTATGCGTTGTTTGCTTTAGGGACGTTAATAGTGAACAAGGCACTATGGAAACTACTACATTATGCCATGTCAGGTCAGGAATGTTTTTACAGCTGAGTAGTTACGGCTACATAATAACACACTGGAGTTTATAATGTTTTAGTTGTAATAATAATATAGTGGTGGTAAAAAATGAGCATAAAGGCACAAAAACATCACAATGTAACAGTTTATATATACATATATACTATAAATAACCCAAGTTAACATTAATGAGGCGTTTGGTTTTTTGATTTAATTTATTTATTTCTAACATGTAAACAGATTATCATTAAAAACAAAAAAAAAGAAAAAAAGAAACATTTCTGAAAATGAGGGGAATAAGTATGTATTTTAACTCATTTGAGACAGTTGGAATTCTTAAGCATCAGTGTTTTATTTTGAAGGCAGCAACTTACCATTGTAAAAAGGAAGTGCTTCCATAGTAACCATAGAAAGAAAACAATCCAAACGGAATTAAATGGTTGTGATGAAAAGCAAAAACTGAAGAAGAACCATATGTTTAGAGTTCTAATGATGAAACTGTCACTTTTTCTAACGATTAGGCTATGCTGTGATGTCAATTGCAATGTTTTGTGTCTTTGTTTTGCTTTGGTTTTATATTCAAATATAATTTAAACTCATCAGTCATGTCCAAGACCTTCTATTAGAAAGGCTGCTGTACATAATGTATCAATCAGATTGAATAAAAGACCTCAAAAGCAGCAACAGCAGCATCAAAAAGCACAAATAAATCACTGAAAAAGACACGTTAACTGCTAAAAAAATGAGGAAAAAGGATGTAAAAAATACAAAGACCTGACACTAAAGAGCCTCAGACGTCTACCTGTAAACAAATTGAGTGATTAGTTCATTATCTGTGGTTGCTATATGTGTCATCATTTGTGTTTTGTTCATCAAATCCTGCAGCGGAGCTTTTTATTTTATGTTTTTGTCTTATCAGATTTTTGATGTGGTTGCAAGTTTAAAGGAACAAGACTCAGCAGGGGATCCTTTGATCCTCCAAGAACGCCCCATGAATCTCAGGCAAAGATCCGGACACCGACTGACCATCGCTCTGTTTCACTCCAGCTGTTGTGCAGAAATAATAAACACAATCACAGCTGCAGCAGGAAACTGTTATGTCAAGTGAAGCCTTGAGGAAGTCCTGAAAACCAGTTAAAAACATATGTGAAGTGATCATCAAGCTAACGTTGGCTGTGCATCTGCATTTATCTGTGTTTTTATACAAGAAATGAGTTAATTTAGATAGAGAAAAGGAAGCTTGATTACTAGAAACTAGAAAGGGCGTACGTGTTAAAAATGGATCACCAGGCAGAAATACATTAGAATAATTTGCTAACAAAAGAAATATTCAACATATAACTAGCCAGTGTTTAAAGGAAAGAGAAAAAAATAAACATTCATTTTAAGTGTATTGATGCTAACGGGAGAAAAGAATGAGCCCACACACATTTCTCCCTTTTGCCTTGAACAGACTGTGATGCATGTTGTTCTGCTATTCCGGGCTGAATTCATAGTTCTGCACGTTAAACGACTCTGATGAGTGTTCTCGACGGCTTGGAGAGGCATCCACTCTGCCGGAAATAAAGAAGTAGCAGAAGAAGATGGCTTGAAGACTGTAAAAAGCACGGTGGCCCAAACCACTGTTTTGTTATGCGGAGGCATGCGCGGAGGACTTGCAGCTAGAGTGCGGATCGGGTAGCCATTTTTTCTTATACAAATGACATATTTAGGTTTGTTTTAGTGCTAAGCACAGCTTTTATTAACAAACAACTGTTAATGTCAAAATTAGGGCTGTGCGATATAGACCAAAATTCATATCTCATATATGATATAAATCTTGATACTATTAAATCAAATGAAGTCTTACCAGAAAGACAATTTAAGATTACATTTGCTGATGTAAAATGCCAAACAGGCACATTTATTAACAAACGGTTAGGTTTTTCTCCTATAAGGGACAAACAGTTAGGTTTTTGTCCTATAAGGGACAGCACGTGTGAGTGAGTTCTGTAGTGTGGATTGTTTAGAGCAGTGTTTTTCAACCTTTTTTGAGCCAAGGCACATTTTTTTCATTGAAAAAATCACGAGGCACACCACCAGCCAAACATGTTAAAAAATGATACTCTGTAGCCTATGGCCTATATTAACAATATAGCCATTCTCATCAAAGTGTCTTGAATAGGAATCAAATAAACACAAAGAATAAAGGACTTTATCATCATTTGTATTTCTTCTTTCAAATAAAAAGTGCACTTAACATGTCCACTTCAAAAATACAGCTTGAACATAACAAATGAAACAACAATGTGGTCTTAAAGGTAGTAGAAAACGTCAAAGTGTTTTGCAAACTCTAATTCTGTCCAAAAATTTTAATTACCAGGAATACAGAAATATCGTGCTTATTATGACAGAAGCAATAATATTTGGGAAAGATTTCACTGTTCTACACTGAGAATCCAAATGAAACATAACTCTCGCTGTATTGCCTCGAGCTCACCGTCTTTGCTTTCTTTCCTCCACTCATACTAGGGCCTTCTTCTGGGTCCGAATTTTGTCCAGGGCCCAGTTCGGAATTGGTATTTTTCCTCTTCAAAAACTTCTCCATCACTGTCACCGTAGTTTCGCTTACCCACAATGCTTTTACCGCCAGCTGTCACTTTCATGCCTCACAACGGACAATGCAATTCGCTACCTGCTGCCATCTAGTGTTATGGAAGAGTTTTACATGATTACGCTCTCAAGGTGGGTTCACACCAAACGCGACTGAAGTGACTGAAGCGATGCGATTACATTAAAAATCAATGTAAATGACGCAACGTCAATTTATCCCCCCCTCAGCGACACGACTTGCATGATCAAAGTTGAAAAATTTTAACTTTTTAAGCGACGTGAAGCGATATCTCCCGTCCTCCACTGTCTGTAGAGCGGAGGCAGCAGCCCCTCCCTCCCGCTCCCGCTTCAGTGCTGACGGCTGCAGCGGAGGCTGTTCTACTTCCTCAAAGTATCAGGTTCAAAATTAAAGCGGTAAATTTCTTTAAAACCACAGTAACTACTGATCAAACACATTCTGAGTGAAGTCATCCTTTAATATCTCCGTTAAGTTGATCATTTAACCGTAGAAGCGGAGCAAGAAGGGAAAAAAAAGACGTCATCAACACTCTCTCTCTCTGTCTCTACCCTGTTACCGGGGCCACACGCACGCACGCACGCACGCACACACGCACACACACACACACACACACACACACACACACACACACACACACACACACACACACACACACACACACACACACACACACACACACACACACACACACAGAGCTCCCTAGTGATCGCGTCGCTGGAGCGATGAGATGATGGACTGACAAAAAAGCACCACTATGTGCAAACTACCGATCACCGATCAGGGACGATTTAAGGCAACGGCATCGCTTCCGTCGCGTTCGGTGTGCACGCACCTTTAGTCACTACTGCAGCACGGACACTCGACAATGGTATATTATTTGCAGATAATAATTAATATGTTTTCAAAATTTTTTTTTAGACCAATTAGGTGAAATTGGATAATTTCCCACGGCACACCTGACGATCTCTCGCGGCACACTAGTGTGCCGCGGCACAGTGGTTGAAAAACACTGGTTTAGAGGAAGGTCTGGATTAGAACGCACTCAGTAACGACTCCTATAACAAGTATTTTAAAACAAAAAATATACATATAGCGATACATGCGATATTGCACTTTTCTATATCGCCAAATCAAAAAAACTCAATATATCTTGAATCACGATATATCACCCAACCCTAGTCAACATCAGATCAGCGCACGGGGAAACCAGCAAACGTCAAACACAAACGAGCAAGAGACCCAGTCGATCTATTTACATAATCCATGTATATTGTAAAATTTGCGATATTGGGTTATAACCTAAACCTAACCCTAAAATGTTTTGCCATGTTGGGTTTTAACCTAACCCTAACCATAAACCAAAATCTAAAAATTGTTGAGATTTGGGGTTATAACCTAACCCTAAGACGCTATGTATTTGTACTTCGGTAACCATACCGATAGCACCCGGGGTTGTCCGTACAAATAGACACTTTCACTAAATAAACGGCTTGGCTAATGACTGCATTGTAATTGTTACACTAGAACTCTGTGGTGCATGTGTTGCTGCTGCTGCTGTTGCTGAGGTGTGTGCACATAGAGAGAGAGAAGAGCTGCAGTAATATGCTTTTAACAGAGCATGTTATATTACTGTGATGTTGCCGTCTGGCTAACGTTTGCTTGTTAGCTCCTCTGAGGGAGGGACTTTGGAAAGTTTGGAGGCAGAGCAAGAGAGCAGCGGGGAGGGAGGGATCTGAAAGTTGCGGACTGCACCTTTAATACAGACAGGATTATAATTATAGTAATCTTTGTTAGTCTGTATGGTTGCAATGAATCAAAAGTCTGATAATTCACATGCCTTTATTTTATAGATTACTTGTAGTTTTGCAGCAGTTTAAAAATGTTTATCTAAACAAATGAAATAAAATTATTAATTAATCAAACTGAATTGAAATAAATTAAATGTAATTCAATGTAAAATAAATTGTGTGGTTGCCACATTAGAGCAAATGTAGAAATATTATGTTAAACATGATACAGGAAGGATTTAGTGTTGGATTCTATTTAATGATTCAGTAAAAAGTGTTTTTATGATCCAGTTTCTGCTTCGGTCAGGATCAGGTGTTTGTATCTGTGATTTATTTGTTCCCTGCTGCACTACGAAAACCCTGCACGTCTAGAATTAAACCCACTGAATTAATTCATTACAATCTTGTTTGTCTCTTCCTGAAATGCATTCATACATGATCAATAGGTGATAATTACATGCCAGTTGATGGGTCACCTACCAGTGATATCTACAATAAATATGCATTCTAAAGACATCTAACCTTTATTTTGATCAATAGGGTCACTTGTCGCTTGACGTGTAACCAAACACTCAGCAAAGGTCACACTGGAGCATCCACTGGTGATAAATCAGCAGGATTTTCTCTATTATGTGAGCCAGAGCCAGAGCGGAACTTTAGCTGTGTCACCATGTACAGATTGTTCCTCCTGGTGAACCAATCAGTGCACATTCATAGTGCTGCAGCCAGCTCTCTTCATCATCATCATCATCATCATCATGGTTACACGCTGCTTTAAATCAGGCATCATGCTCATCATGTGTAAAACGCTCAGACTGTGACCAGAGCAGGGAGAGGAATGAGAGGACATTGTTCCACCTCCACCAGCTCTGTTTCTTCTCACACAGCTGAGATTTACATACTGTTTACTATGGAAGCCCGTTTCCACCACTAAAAATACATAATGTAAGTCATAATTACGAGTTAGTAAAGTAATAAATATGAGAAAGAAAGTCATGATTATGGGAAAATTATTTTTATTATAAATTTGCAAAATAAAACCTACAAAAATGTGACAAAATCATTTTTGCAATAAAGACTTATTCTAAAAACTGAATAAATAGCGAAAATATCTTATACTTCTGTATTTATATCACTTACTTATGACTTTCTATCTCCTAATTATGACTTTCTATCTCATAATTATGACTTTCTTTCCCATAATTATGACTTTTTATCTCCTAATTATGACTTTCTATCTCATAATTATGACTTTCTTTCCAATAATTATGACTTTCTTTCCCATAATTATGACTTTTTATCTCATTATTATGACTTCCTTTCTCATAATTATGACTTTATTAACTCATTATTATGACTTTCTTTCCCATAATTATGACTTTCTATCTCATAATTATGACTTTCATGTCATAATTATGACTTTACTAACTCATTATTATGACTTCATTTCTCATAATTATGACTTTATTAACTCATTATTATGACTTTCTCTCCCATAATTATGACTTTCTATCTCATAATTACGACTATACTAACTCATAATTATGACTTTCTTTTTATATTATGATTTTCTAATAATTATGACTTAACTAATAATTATGACTTTACCTACTCATAATTATGAATTCCTATCTCGTACTTATGACTTTCTATCTCATAATTATGACTTAGTGTGGTGATTTTTTGTATATTTTTTATGGTGGAAATTGGCTTCCATAGTTTTCTGTTTAAATCGATTATCATTGTTTGAAGCTGGACTGATGTGGATATTTGTAATAGATTAGATTATATTAAATTAGATTAGATTGGATATTTTTTATTGTCATTGTACAAGACAAGTCATACAACAAAATTGTAGCAGCTTGAAATACTGTTAAGACATAAAGAAAATAAAATAACAATAAAAGTACATAACTATCTACTTACAGCGCAAAGGTACAGCAGTGCAAATAATTTAACTGATAATAAACCAGTTAAAAAGGCTAAAGTCACAAACCTCTATGATTTCTGTACATCAAGAAAAAAAAACTATTTATTGATCTTGTTTGTATTGTTTTTTTTATTCCCTCCATTAAGTCCAAAGATTTTTCCCCCACCTATAGTAAATTATTAATACTTTCCTCATAACCCAATTCCAAGCCTGTCCTTTCGTAGATTTCCCGTCTTTGAATGTATACATTATAGAAATGTGTGGCTGTTACCTTTTGTTTCTTAGATTGGATCAAAATTGAAGGTTTTAAGCTGTAAATATATGAATTAAAGGCTTTTCCGATGTGGAAATATTGACTCATTATGTCATTAGAATCAATCACCAGCCTTATTAATATTGCTCAGATCTCCCCCATCACCACCACCACCACCATAAGACAATATATAACAATAATACCTGCGCTACATGTATGTGTTTATATTCCTTCTCTATATTTATTATTATTATTTATCATTATTATTATTCTACTGTTTCTGTTTTTTGCACCATCCACCAAGACAAATGCTTTTGTATTGTGAAAACGTACTTAGTAATAAAACGTATTATTCTGATTATGATTCTGAAGAACTGTTACAGGATAATATATCATTATTTTATCAAATAGTAAAATAATGCAACGATAATGTAAATTGAAAAGAGAGACATGCATTTCACTGATTTAATGACTTTGACTTGAACACATATCTATATAACTGTGAGAAGTGTATTTCTGATGTGTATCATGCATTTATTTAAATGTTACATGTTGGGACTTTGATGTAAATCTTTTCTCCTTTTTTTTTTTGTCCCAGTCGAAATAAATAAATATAAAAAACAAACGGAAACACAGCAGCTTATTTCAACATCATTCTATCACTCTAGCGAGTTCTTTTTGTCTTCTTTTTGAATAATATGTTAATATTTCGTCATTTATTCAGACAACTGTTTTTCAGGAAATCTACTTTGATTTACAGTGACATGTTTCGACTGTCAACTGCCAGTCTTCTTCAGAGGCGTCTGCTGATCACTTTGATGTGTCTTTGGCTACCGCGTAATAATTTCAGCATGTTCTTTTTGTCTTCTTTTTGAATAACATGTTAAGGTTTTCCTGAAAAACACTTGAAACCTTAACATATTATCATTCTATCACACAAATAGGAAATTTTCAGTCATGAAAACAAAACAAAAATGACAATATCACTGTGTTTGTTCTACCAATGATCAAGCATCTCCATCTCCACACAACTGTGGACTGGACTCATTTAACCTTAAACTGGTGTTTAATTTCCGTCCTTTCAGCTGCTGAAACCTTTTCCTATGTTGATGTATCACCTCATAGAGCTGAGGGGACAAAGAACTCCAGAGTCCTGTGTGCAGAGTTTACAGAGCCAGCAGTTTTTCAGCATTTATGAAACACTCTCGGAGATGAAAAACCAAGCAGTATTTGGACTTCAGCCAAGGTTACCCAAGATCTGATTGGATTTCATGACCATCTTATTCTAAATACCTTCTAAATAAAGGTGCTCTGCAGAGACGTATCTTTGTACTTTATGTTTCAACAAATCAGGAAAAGCAGCTGCAGACCCTTTTACGGTATTCGATAAACAATGTTCTTGTGGCTGTATTATTAATAATATCATTAGATAAACAGTGGTCTGAGAAAGACAATGTGTGTGCGTGACTCATGTCTGTGACATCGTTGTCCAGTAAGAACGACAAACTGGAAGGAAACATCGGTCATTCTGAGAGCTTTTTAATGACAGGAGGCCACTTTCCTCCAGATTACACACTTTATTTCTCTCACACCTCAATTGCCACAAAGTGGCAAAGAATGGTGGTCATAATAATATGGCACATCTGCAATTGTGTATTTTTCATGGTTGCATCAATTTGATTCAGATTAGTAGAAGAAAAGACATTAATGCATCCATCCTCATCCATCTCTCTATCATAAGGATCATGGATATCTATGGGCCAATGTTGATTCAAAGGACAGGATACTAATAGGAGACGACCCCCATAATGCGCCATTTTTTATTTCTATGTCTACATTATGTAAATATTGATTAGCCTCATATATGACCCAGTGGAGGAGTTATTATAAGCAGAGGTGAGGAGAGAATGACCTGGATTGGATTCTGTGCCAAAAGCTGCCCTCGATATTTTCCTTCGCTTGCAAAGGTCACTCCAGTATCGAGTGACAGTACACGCTCAGTTAGACCATGACTCCGCCCTCAATGGACTTTTTAATGGAGTTTGACCAGATAAATGAGCTTCTGTAGCTCATACTGCAGAAGAAGTTGATGCTAGTCCAAATGCTGATGAGGCGTTCAAGTATTCAAGCCTTAAAGCTGCAGTATATAAGATTTTTTTGGCTTCATTCGGTCAAAAATCCATAATAAATCAAGTGTTCTGAGTGGATACTAATTTTACATCTTCTCTTGGCTCTGTATTAGAGCTTCAGAAATCCAGGAGTGTGACGTGATTTTTCAGCCAATAAGAGATCTTTTTACAAACATAGTGCTCCATGAGCTGTTTTGGGACGTTACTATTGGCTGCTCGACTAAAGTCGATGCACATTCACGTCCCTATCTGTAGTAAAGTACAATGGCGGACGGTCCAGCAGAAGAAGTCACCATCGTGGCGTTAGGCACAACAGTTACAGGGCAAAGCAAGAGGAAAAAGGAAGACCAACGTGGTGAAGCAACAGAATAAAGGTCCAAACATACTCGGGTGAAACGGACTCCACGGAGGTCCACTTTGAGCTCCACGTGACTGCGCGGGGTCCGCCCCACGTATTGGTTTTAGAAGGAGAGTGAGCAGCCACTGTTCAGGGCAGTAACTACAGAATGATACGTAAATCTCTAAATCATCAGAAACTATCCAATACATGAGATAAAGTCTTTACATTTGTTACTAATCTCTTTTGAGAAAACAGATACTCAGAGCTTCACAGTTGTGCGCGTTCACGAGGATACCGGTAAGGGACCATAGGTTTCGAAACAGGGAGGAGAAGGGGGAGCATGGTTGTTTCTATACAATCATAACAGAACCCAACCACTAGAGCGGACATAGGCTTTTCTGTAAACGGTCAAATTTACTGGTTCAATAAATGGGAAGAGTTTCAAATTCTGATGTAGCTGGTTATGATTTACGTTCCACATTAACAGGACTGAATCATAACCTAACCACTTGAACGGTCACATTTACAGACATTGGAGTCGCTGTTAGCTTACCAATAAACAGGAAGAGATTCTTCACCTTTATGATAAGTGCTGACTCGGCCACTGGGAGTGAGGCCCAAGGCCAAGACAGGATGACTTGATAATAATGTATAATGTTTTTCTGCAGTCAGTGTCTTCTCCTCGTCCTTCTCTCTCTGCTCTGTTTCAGGTGTCGTGAAGCTGATGATGGCAGTTCCTGATCTGTGGTTCACGACTCAACTAGTCTGAGACACTCTGATGTTCTATCTCTCTGTCCTGTTCTGTTGGTCCTTCTGTCCACTAACCCCAACCAGTCCACGCAGATGGCTGCCACCTCTGAACCTGGTTCTAGCTGTTTAAAGGGAGTTGTTTCTTCCCCCTGTTGCTAGATGCTTGTTCGTGTGGATCTTCTTTGGTTTTTTCTTTCTTACTATAAATTTCATATTTTGATAAGCGCATTGAGATGACTTTGTTGTAAATTACAATAATACAAATAAAGTTGAATTGAATACAAATCTCACGGTTCTACATACCGCAGCTTTAACAGTTCTATGTTAGGGTATCCATTCATTTACTGGACTCTTGTCCACTTACTAATATAAGGGAACAGTGCAATGAAAACTATGAAGTGATCCAGCGTTATTGATTGATTGATCGATGGATTTTACTGTTATGGTGAAACAATGCAACTTAATTGGAAGACAAGAACATTTTGCCTGAACACGTTTTTCTTTTAACTTATTTGAATAATTTAACAAATCTGATTCTGAATATAATGATTACTAGAACTGCAAGCAGTTATGAAAGGGGGCCAAGCCTTTCCACGTGACTCGGTCCCCAGGTTTTGTGGAGCCCGTGAAAGTACGTCACGAAAGATGAAGGGCTTGGGGCGAGCGTCAGGACACAGGCCAACGTGCCATTTGCTGTGAACAAATGGTTTTGGAAGATGTGGTTTAAAATATGAAAGTTACAGGCCAAAATGCATCTGCACCATTATAGCTCCACCTAAATGTGCACATTTTGGTATGGGTGGTCTGTGTACTCTTATATATGTACCCTGTAAATTTCACAGCCCTCAACATAATAATTTAACTGAACACGGCCCCAGGAGCGACCCAAGGTCATACCCACCAAATTTGGTAAAAATCGGTCTTGCCATTTAAGAGATATAAATTTCCCGTATTTGCAGCACCCCTAGTGGCATAAATTATAAAAATTTTGCTCATGCCCCCACAGTCTCAGATTTGGTGTTGTTAGCATTTATTTTGACAAAGATATGCAACAGTTATACATTTTTATAGCTAGCTAGAAAACTTTACTCAGTAATTATTTGCGCATATTTTGAGCCAACAAAATTATTTTATCAACTTTAGATCAAGTCCAACTGAAGACTCTACGTGCCACACTGATTAGACAAAACCCCATGGAGGAATTTGAAAAAGAAGGTTTTTGATGTGTAGTGACTTACAAAGAGTAATATGCTGTGGGAGTGGGCGTGGCCTATGTCAGAAGATGCGACTCTATATAGGTACCCCCTTTGATCGACTACAACATTTTGCATAGAAAACTATTTAAAAACAACAATATAGCATAATGATGAAATGAACAAGTGAAAACACACATTTTAAAGAATCTAACTGAGTAAATAAATGGAAATAAACAGTATTTAATGCAGTGGTTAACAACCTTTTTTGGATCGTGACCCTATTTTGATAGTTTTCAATCATGTTTGAGATCAGATATGTATTTATTTTTACTGCATTTTAGTTTAACTATATTCACAAAGTGAAAGTATAGAAATACAGTTGTTTAAGATTGTGTTGTTTTAATAATAATAACAAAAGTAATTACATTTTTCAGAAATTTCAGGCGACCCCACATAGGTTAAAAAATAGATTTAGTGGCTCCCGAATAGATTTATTTCTATAGTTTTTATTATTTCCAGTCATCTCATGCCTGGGGGGGGACAAAAACAAACACTTCATTTGTTATTTTTCCACTCTCTCCCTCAAGTCCCCCCTGTAGGGCCATTGCGTAACCCTAGGGGTACACGTACCCCCATTTGAGAAACCCTGCTGTAAAGTAACCTACCCTCCAACGTCTAACAGGCCCCCGCACTGAAGACTTTCAAATCTTGCTTTAAATCAACTTTTAATTCACCTGAGTTTTTATTTATTTATTTATTGGTTGGGGGGGGGCTCTTAGCCCTGTTTAGATTTCTTTAATTTCATTATTTTATTGTTTGTTAATAAAGCAGCAGCAAATCATCATTTAGAATGTTGTGTTGATTGTAACCATGACAACAGAAATGAAAACAAACACAGGAGATGAAAGCAACATGACTTGAAAGCACTTGGATTCTTCTAGAGTAGCAAACACAGCTCAAAGCTCACAGCTCTAAAAACTACACTTTTTTGTTTAACATTCTCCTGCTTTTGTTTCTTGAAACATTGATGATGGATCAAAAACCAGCGATGGACGTTACTTTTAGTGACTTTGGGGATTCTGAGCCCTTATTTAACAAATTCAGAGGGGCGTCATTCCACCCGCCAAAGCCACCTCGGAGGAAGAAGTTTAAGACACAGGAGATTAAGGGAGACCAACCATCATCTCCTGGAGACAAGGGTGATGGTGAACAGGTGAACCATCCACCAGCCACCGTACCAGTGAGTCCCTGTGAACCAGGCTGCACACTGGTACCTGACCAAGCACCACCAGGGTGTATCACATGTGAAGACATGAGATACAAGTCATTCTTTAAAACGTACCAGATGGAATTACTAGACAGGGACCTGGCCTATCTCATACTGGCTCTAGATGTTTCCAGAAAGGAGTTCCATGAGCAGAACATTGAAAAGGACGTTCTGAGGGCCGATCTCAGGCAGGTGCAGGAGAAATTCAAAAGTCAAAGTGATCAACACGACCAACTGTTGGATGTGAACGCCAACATGTTAGAAGTGGTGAAGTCAAAGGAGCAGGCCTACTGCAGTCTGGAGGAGCAGGTGAAAGAAAAGGTGATCCTGCTGGAGAACGCCCTGGTAGAAGCACAGAACCAACTGAAAGCCAAAGATGTGGAATTAGAAGAAGAGCGGTCCAGACACGCTAAAAAGAAACCTCTATGGAAAAGAATCCGCCAGTGGTTTACCAGGAAAACCAAACATTAGAACAAAATAAACCTCAAGTTTGACTCTTAATCTCTATCCCCCCCATGATGATTTAAAATGTTCCTCTCTCCTCTCTTTCCATTCTTTTCTCCTTTGAATGCAGGAAGAAACTTTTATTAAAAAAAGATGAAAGAACAAATGAATAAACAAAATGTTTATAAAAATAATTGTTGCGTTGAACTGAGTTATTAAGTTGGGTCAGACCATGAAAATCATAGTATGACAACTTTTTTCCTCAATAATTCTGACTTTAAATGAAGAAATCTGACACTTTTCTCAGAATTCCAACTTTAAAGTGAGAAGTCTGACTTTAAGGTAAAAAATCTGATATTTTTCTGATTTTAAATTTAGAATTCAGATTTTTTTTCCTCAGAATTCCAACAAAAGGGAATTGGTATTGCAATGCACACTTTTTTAGTAATCTCTCAATGAACAATTTATGTCAAATTTGTGTTTAAATTCTGTTAGCTCCATGAATTTTAATTCCACTTTCATTCCATCATTGTGCTCTATTGTTCTTTTTTCACAGTATTCTGAGCAAAATGTTGTAGATGGACAAATGGGGGCAGGGGCGCAAATCATGGTGGGGGATGCAAAAAAATCCCATTGTAAACACAAATTAAATAAATATTACAGTATAGTTACCTTATTTTACTTTAAAATACAAGTCATGCTGCTTAAAAACACATTGACGATTTTAACAATTGAAATATTATACCCCTCAATTAAAATAAACAGTTTTTACATTATTTTTCAATTCTGATGCTTTTATACTGGCCATGTAGTTCATAGTGCTGTGGACTTGTAGCAACACATTCACACCAAAACATTTTTCATTGAGTAAAGTTTTGTATATTTCTAAGTTTTGTGGCATATTCAATTGTACTTTATAATTTGTGTAAATGTTTGTGTATTCTGTAGATTTAGTTTAACACATATTCTGATGACAAAAAGTATAGCCTGTATTTCCATGTCCCCAAAAAGTAAAAAGTGTGCCAAGTTTCGCGATGATTGGACAAAATCCCAAGGAGTAATTCTGAAAAGTAGGTTTTCCAGGATTTGCGATTTTGCTCCGACAAAAGTTTAGACGGAAATGGGCGTGGCCTAGCCCAGGTGATTCAGTGCTACTCAGGGAATCTGTCCATATGAAGTTTTTGAATGTGCGACATACAGTCTGGGAGTTGTAGGCCAAAACGCACTGACCTTGGTTATAGCGCCACCTGCTGGCGGATATATGTGAATTTTTGCGTCCAAGGTTCCCTGGGGGTTTTGGACCCACCCTCCAAAGGGCACCACCCTACCTTCCACGGTTTAGCCTGCAAAAACACTTTTACCAACGGAACTATAAAAGGTAACAATAATAATAATAATAATAATAATAATAATAATAATAATAATAATCGGAACGATAACAATAGGGTTCCTAGCACCGCTGGTCCTAGGAACCGCGTATGCTTACATACGCGGTTCCCTGGCCACGCGGGCTTGGCCCCCTAATAATGCTCAAACTATAATATTATGATGAAAAGAACTAATTAATATTGAAGATTTATTATCTGAGAATTTATCAAAGTAAAGATGCAATAACTCTTCACTTTTGTAGGATTTGGTAAAATATGCCATGGAGTGCTGCACAATCAAAGGAACTTATATTGCCTCAGTGAAGCCAATTATTTGTTTTTGTCATTGTATTTGTTAGTTGGTGAAATGTATTGGTCCGAACTGGAGCCAAACAACTCTGTATTTACAGTATGCAACAAAGGAGCTGTTTTCTAATCAATATTGAGCAGATTTAACGGCTTTTTCAATAATAAAATATATATCTTGAGTTGAGATGTGACTGAAGATAAAAGGTAAAATTTATTTACACTGATATGTTTGAATCATTCTTGGCGAGCGCACGTCAAAATTTCCCACAAATTGAGTCTCTGCTGAATGCATTAGCTTGTTAGTGCTAACCCACCTTAATTACCACTTCATTCTCTGTGAATGACAGAAGCAGCCATTAGCCACCACACAGGGGGGGGTGAGCCTTCCAGATTTATAACCGCAGTCATCAGAAAAGCCACCGTGCTCAATGCCCACACACGCCCGGAATTACAGCCATTGATTTTCCTGCTACATAATGCTGATCCTCCAAAGCTTTTTCATCTCCCTGTAAGTTAATCAAACTGATAGATTCCTCTTCATTCCTCCCACATCTCAGATTCCCGTCACTAGCAGCCATGACATTCTTCAACCCCCGTATGAGATCATTTCCCTCCAACAGAAGTTTCTAAGTCAACCACTGCTATCCATGCATTTAAACACTGTTTACGCAAATACACATCAGAACCTGTCTGCTGATCAGCCAACACAGCTGGAAGGAGCTGAATATGAGGTGAAAGAAGGAAGAGCATTTCACTGGATTTGGACTGTTAAACTGTGATATGAAAAAGGTTTTTCCACACTGAACATTTATTCATTTCAAATACATTTTATTCATGCATTGCCAATAAAATTTCTCAATTCTTATACTCATAATATTAAATTTCAAGAGTATAATATTTTCACATGAAATCTCTAAATGGTAAATGGACTTGATTTTATATAGCGCTTTATCCCCACACTGAAGCAGTCTCAAAGCGCTTTACATACCAGCTCATTCACCCAATCACTCTCACATTCACACACCAGTGGGACAG
The DNA here is from genome assembly GCF_900634775.1 of Gouania willdenowi. Lineage (NCBI taxonomy): Eukaryota > Metazoa > Chordata > Actinopteri > Blenniiformes > Gobiesocidae > Gouania > Gouania willdenowi. The sequence continues at coordinate 41,180,487 of NC_041044.1, forward strand.
GACTGCCATGCAAGGCGCTAGTCGACCACTGGGAGCAACTTAGGGTTCAGTGTCTTGCCCAAGGACACTTAGACACGTAGTCAGGTACTGGGATCGAACACCCAACCTCTCGATCAGAAGACGACCCACTACCACCTGAGCCACGGTCGCCCTCTAGACCTCCAGCAGAACCAAACACAGGGGCGTTGTAGAAAAGAGGAACCTATGGTGAGAGAGAACATCAGAGGTTTGTTTGTTTGTCACACACAGATACAAACTATCAGGATACCTGCAGGGAAGAAGCAGTGGCGTGGACAGAAGGAGCTACGGAATCTCATTGGCAACTTCTTGTAGAGCTTTAAAGGGCCCATGTTAAGCTAAATCAACTTTTCTATGTTTTAAACATCCTAAAGTGTTATTAGGGCTTCATACACATGCACAAAGTGTTTTTTTCATTGATTCCATCAATCATTAGTTAGAGGGTGATTTGCTCCTTTCTTACTACAGGGTGAGCCCAAACACCTCGCTACAATTTAATGACGCGTTCCCACTTTGATGACGAATTTGATGCGGCACTGAGCTGGAGAAGCCACGCCTCCAGGAAGCTCTCTCTCTCTGTGATTGACAAGTAGACAGCCACGCCCACAAAGGTGAGCATTTCAGTGTCCTTCGCACAGTGCGATGTATGGATTTTCTACAGTCTATGTATGTACCGGCAAACGCCCCGCCCCCACGCTCTCTCGTGTTTATAGAGCAGCATGAGCTCGACTATGGAGTGGGTGGGAGGAGGGAGGGCCATCCTCTGGCCCTACGTCACCCTACACGCCCACTCATGAATATGCATAAGTAGGCCGCAAATCACGCTGTTTGTGTAGAGTTGCTCAGAAAGTGACTTTTCAGAGGCTAAAACTCTGGAAAACAGGCGAGTTTGGGAAAATAAATCTCAAATACTATGTTTTTGGGGTTCTTAGAACTCCATCTCCAAATGGAGATGGGTGAAAAATAGCATGATATGGGACCTTTAAGTTTTGGCTTAATTTCAATTGTGATACCATGGGCTCAGGTGGGGTTAGGAAGCTGCGCGGTAAATAAATAGTTAAGTGATGTGTTTCGATTAGCGCTAGACAAACGTATGTACCGTCCAGGGTTCTCTACAGCACTGTTGAGCGTAGGGGCCCCCGACCCTGTGATTTAGATCCCATACACTGTAATGTTTTCTGTTGTTTTTTCCTTTTTATTTTAATCAATACCGTCGTAATAATTATTGCACACTTGGACACAAAAGGGACTTCCAGGTGTTTATGGGTTGTTTTAATTCTCTTTTTAATCTGCATAACCCAGAAATGCATATTTAATCCAGGCAATTTGCTGAGCTTATAGTCATGAAACTGGCAGCTGGTTTCATAAAGGAGCCTGATAGCTGATAGCTGTCCCCCCAATATAAAAGCCAGGAGGTTCACACAAGTTAATAGACTCTTGAAATTGATAAAGGCCACATTGTCACGGCTAGTCGGCCAGGTTCACAGAAAGTGAACCTGGCCGACTGTTCAAACCGACTGTTCAAAAACAGACTGGTTTCTCCTGGGTCAGTCAGTCCCAATTTAAGCCATGCAGGATAGAAGGAGAGTGTTGGGCATAAGTCTAACAAACCAATACTTCGTTTCTCTGGTTTAGGTTTCTATTGAAAAACAATAAACACTGGCAGCAATGAAAGTCATAACCAGGCAACTCCAGGATGACGGATAAGGCTATTCCCAGCAGGAGGGTGATACCTTGTTATTGGATTCCTTAAAGACAAAACAAAAGGGGAAGCTACCAGGGATGACATCCAATTATCGCCCGTAGTGCTTCCTATTAAAGACAAGCCTTTTCTGAGATTGCCTGGCCTTTGCAGTATTCAGTGGTCAGAATTTTAAACCAAGGAAAGACAATGAAATGAAGAATTTGATCAATGAAAAGCGGAAATCATCTAAATTCTCAATCCTCAATCCAATGTTGAATACACAGTAGATCCCAGTTTGTCGCGTACGCATGTGTCAATGCATCGTTGCAGACAATATGCATCTTTTGATGAAAACTGGGCAACTTTTACCAAAGCGTCCATTAGTACTTAACAGACAGATAGACCTTACACTATGGAAGATTCCATTACATTTTGGAGGATATCCAGATCAATATAATGATTCTGTATCAGTTTAAAAATTTGAAAAATTTCTCTACGTTGGTGAAATTTAAAAAATGCTTGTCTTGGTTAATAATTGACTGATCTCTATGAAATTTGTTATGTTTGGTTGGTTTCTCAATTACTTCACTGAGTTTCATTCAGATTGGATAAAAAGAATTGTACATTTCATCACAATTTTTCAAAAGAGGGTTCTCATACATTGTGACGTACTGTATTGTTATTAATGGTGATAGAAATTTCTTTCCAAGCCTTTAAAGTGTGAATGATCATGGCACCATGACCAGCATCAATGATCCGGATAATTGCCAATATCTTGCAAAGAGGAAATTTTGCGCTTGGCAGTGGATTTCCGAGTGCTCTTGTTTTTCTGTTATTATTGTAGTTGTTTTATGCGTAAATGTATGTAAGTAAATTTCATTTTTTTGTTGTCCCTTTTTGCATTTTTTTTTTTTTTTTTCAGCAGGTGCCATTCCACACGGCAAAGACGGACTTTGAATAGTTTGTATAGCATAACAACATGGCTCACGGTAGTGTACATAGATTTAAAGTCCGTGTAAAGCAAATTCAGTCATTTTCTTCTAAACATATTAAATAGGTCATAAATGCATTCCTTAAAACATCCATCCATCCATCCATTTCCTTCCGCTTTTATCTGGGGCCGGGTCGCGAAGGCAGCAGTCTCAGCAGAGATGCCCAGACCTCCCGATCCACGCACACCTCCTCCAGCCATTCTGGGGGGACCCCGAGGCGACACCAGGCCAGCTCAGAGACATAGTCCCTCCAGCGTGTCCTGGGCCTTCCACGAGGCCTCTTCCCAGTAGGACATGCCTGAAACACCTCCCGACGGAGCCGAGGGACCAGGAGGCATCCGATACAGATGCCCGAGTCACCTCAGCTGGCTCCTTTTGACGTGAGGGAGCAGCGACTCTACTCCGAGCTCCTCCCGAGTGACTGAGTAATCTCTTCGAGGCCGACTGATAGTCCTCCTCCATGGCTTCTCCAAACTCCTCCCAGACCCGAGTTTTTGCCTCAGCGACCGCGCGGGCCGCAGAACGCTTGGCCTGCCGGTACCTCTTGGCTGCCTCCGGAGTCCTACCAGCCAAAAAGACCAGGTAGGTCTCCTTCTTCAGCTTGACGGCATCCCTTACTTCCGGACGCCACCACCGGGTTCGGGGATTGCCATCACGACAGGCACCAGAGACTTTACGGCCACAGCTGCGAAAGGCCGCATCGACAATGGAGGAGGAGAACATGGTCCACTCGGACTCCATGTCTCATAGACCTACTGTATATCAATACGACCTGATGCTACCTTGTTATGTTCCACAATGCGAGTGCAGAAAAGTAGAGGTGTAACTTCTGGTAGTTTGCAGAGGCAGCCTGCAGGGGGAGGAACTGGAGCTGTTGAGGGCGGGACATCCAGACGTCCTCTCAGAAACTCCAGTTAGCAGCTGCAGTGAAGCATTTGGGCAAGCTGGAAGCATAATGGTCTTGTGTATTTGTGGTTTGGCCTCACTGCTGGACAAACCAATCATCTTCCAGGACTTACAGGATCTGATGCTGATATTGTGGTGCCAATCCCAGCACATAGTGGAGTCCAAAAATCAATGGATCAGTGGGATCTTCTGCAGCTGCTCTGATGATTGACTAAAGTTTACCTGTTAAAATCAATAAGTAGAAGCCATTTTTGCCCTTAGAAAGTTTCTTAGCGTGATCTCAGCTCAGGAAATTTCTCTGTGCACATGCATAACACTGCAGGGACTATTTTGTGCTCCAACAAACATACTTTCCCTCCTCCAGCATTGGGAAATAAAGAACGAGAGCCTCCAAGAAAAACACCATCACAGAGCATTGGTGAAAATTAACAGTTCATATGAATGTTTCAACAGCAAGTTCAGAGAAAGATTTGCAGGAGAAAGTGTTGTGTGGACATGGAAAATCATTAGCACAAGGGACTGCTCTGTGCTGAAGGAACACAAACTTGGAGACGAGAGTTAAAAACAACAGCGATCGTGTGTCGTCACTTTAACCATTTTCCATTTTGCGACAGAGCTTTGAGTCTCCTTCTGTTACTCTGTGAAAATTTTAAACTGTGCACCAATTTACTGTTATTTATTTTTTTTCTTTTTATCTGCCACATATTTTAGAAGAAAGTTTTTAAGGTTAGGGTAAGGATTAGTCTTAGACGCAACCTAAACTGGCCAATGACTGACCCATCACGTGACCTAAACTGGCCAAATAGGGGCACTGCGTACGGAAAGAATGTCCGTATATTGCTACGGCAACCGTACGGATAGCCACTGCCTTTTTAGAAACTCAAGTCAAACCCTCATGTGTGAAGGAAATAATAATAGTAATAATAATAGCTATTATTAGGCTTGTAAAAAAAATCCCTAGAAAAACAGTTGTGGTAATCATAGAGAAAAAATTAACCAAACAAGAAGAAAGTTTAAGTTCAAGAACTTTGAATATTCAATCAAATATGACTGACTATAATGAGTCCTCACACAGTCAAAGCCTGTGTTGTTACTGGAAGTTAAAGTCTCACACAACCTATTATACTCTCTCTACAACGTCATTTTCATTACATCAATTATGTCCTTTTTTATATTTTAATGACAAATGTCATATACCTTCGAGCAAATGTCCCATGAATAGACTTTGACTTATTAAGGTGTTCTTGTAACTTTTTTTGTTGTAAGAGGCATCTATTGCCAACAAATCTTCCCATTCAGTCACTTTATTCCTTAACTACTTCCTCCTCATTCAGAATCAGAATTCCTTTATTAATCCCAGGGGGAATCTGCTCATTCTCATTTTGATCACGACCCCAGCTCAGCTCAGCTCAGATGAGATGATCCACTGGATGTCTTAACTCATGCTCTGATTCACTCGCATCATAGTAAAAAGGTGAAATCGTTAGAAATCGTGAAGGTTGCTGTGGTTTGATCATGTTGTTTGTGTACATCATCATGACGCACACAGATTTAGGGAAGCCAAAAAAACAAGCTGATGTCAGAAGAAAACTGTGCATTGTGTAGCCCTTATTTGACTGGATATTTGTGTGATTTCTTAAGGGAATAAGTTGATAATAGAACATATGATGATCAAAAACACTTTTTTCTTTGAATGAAAATATTTATTTTTGATTGAACTAAACTTTTTTTTAATTGAAAAGTTTTTTTATTAAAGATTTATTTTTTTTTTTTTATTGAAAATGTTTTTTGATTGACTAATAAAGACACAAATTGACCTCAATAGATACACAGTGCACCTGTTAAAATTGTGTCCTTTGTTTTAATATACGGATACATTCTTGCAAAGGAAACTTGTTTTTGACATTCATATATTAATTTACAAAGCATTTTTGACAAAAGTACAAACACATTACTGGTATGAGGTTGATAACTGTCATACAAACAATTTATTTTATACAAAAACAGCATTAATAGAGAAGGTGAATGAGAAAGAGGAAGAAAGGAAGCAGAGGTTGTTAAGAGGAGCTGGATGTGTGAGGTTTGTATGAGTGGGAGGAAAAATAAGATCGGGTGAACTGAAGAGCTCTAAATATTCCCGGTATTGTTAATCACATGAGGGAATAATGAGATCTGTAGTCTTTGTGAGACAAAAACAACTGGCAGAAGGGAACAACATACTGTAAGTCTCATTAGGTTTATTTTATTTTTGTCTTTCAGGGTTTGGAACTTTCATCTTTATTGCATTTTACTATTAGATTTCTAATATATTAAATATTTATTTTGGGAACCTTTAATATATGTAAAATTGGGGACTTTTCATTTATATCAGGTTGTTAGGAATCTGTGCTTCTTCAGAGGAAAGTCATTGAACCTGTTTCAGGTCTTAGACAGCGTGTTTTCCTTCTTCTACTTTGTCCCTATTTCCCTGATGGTTTCGGAGTCTTTCAGACTGATTCCAGATTGTGTCTAAACTTTCAACACCTAAAGAACATTGTCTCCATACAGTAACAGGGAAGATGAGCAGATAAAAGGAACCGGAGTCGACTGATTTCTTCCACTACATACTGTACAAAGAGCCGCTCTGTTTCTAACCACTCTGTTTCTACGCTGAAGGCCACCCACAGAGTTCAAGTTGTATAAATTTTTTTTCCAAATGACATCTGCCTCATGAAGCTCAATGACATCTAACTCCTACTGAGATTCACAAGTTTTCATGTGGAGTTTTTTGCTGCTATAACTCCTCGACCCTTCCTGGAAAGCTTTCTCTAAGGTTATGGTGCGTTTATAGGAAACTTGGACCATTCTTTGAGGAACAATTATGAATAAGCACTCTTCACTGCAGTTCAGCCAGAAGTTATTTTACCAGGTTGGTCAGTCAAGTACATCCACACACAACATTTCCACATGGACCTAGCTTTCCACACTGTTGTGTAGTGTTGTACTCTAGACCACAATACCAAGACCAAGACTTGCAATGCAACGAGACCAAGTCAAGACCAAACCTTTTGGGAGTAAAAGACAGAATCAATACCAAGACAAGCCGAGGCTGAAAAATCTATTTTTAAAACCAAGCCAAAGTTGAACAGTTAAAGAGCATTCTCTCTTTAATTTTATTTTTCTTTCAAATACATTTGACAGACAAAAACAAGGTTTCAGCAAGTCTTTCAAAACACAACATGCAAAAATTTCAAATCTTGAAGAACTTGTTCAACCAAATTCTCGAAAAAAAAAAATCATTATTTTATTTGTTCGGTGAATGAGGTCTAAAGTAAGTGTTCAGAGGTATTTCTGACTAGAAAAAGATGTACTGATGTTCAGGTTTTTGTAGGTGTCTACATATAAAGCAATAGAAAAGATTTTCAAGGAAGCAGAACAATCAGTGACATAACGCTAAATGTTTGAAGTGAAATTACAACATTAATTAATCAGGAACAGTTCCAAGTGCTTCTCCTTATTATCACAATAATGGAGGGTAGCAGATCATTGCTGGTCTTGACTGATCTTGACGTAAAATCCCAATTACAGCCAGTCTAAGAATGAGACAAGAACCAAGACCTTCAAAATGTGTTCTCGAGACCAAGACCAGTTTTGAGTACTACATCACAACTGCTGTATATTTATTCATTCATCCTTAGACCTTTTTTTTTTTGCGGTTCAGGGTGCTAGGCATAGTACACCTTGAATAGACCTCCAGTTCATCATGGGGCACACAAAGACCCCGAATAACCTAACATACATATGGAGCAAACCTGTGCACACAGAGAAAACACACAAGAACTGGGAGAACAGGCAAACTCCACACAGAAAGACAATGTGTTTTGAACCAAAGACCTTCTTGCTGGGAGGCAGACGTGGTAACCCTAAAGCGTCGAACTTATTTTAGTTCAGGTGCCAAATATGGACCAGTTTGAGCTTAAGTGGGCCACAGATTGGCACCTGTAAGCCAAAGCAAAATCCTAGTTGTGAATTCTGTTCATCAACAATGGCAATAAAACCTGGTTTGCACTTCCATGTATAAATGATGAAGTATATCAGTCGCTGCAGGATCTTCACTTAAATTTTCCTGATTTTGGAAATTTGGGGAATTTTTGTGGAATAATTTGAGGAAAAAATTAGAGTTCTTTACACAATTTGAGATTAAAAATCATTTTACATAAGAAGTGGAAAACTGGAGCATTGCAAATATTGTACATTTTAATAAAATTTTTGTATTTGGAGGGGCTGAGATATCTACAATTGAAGTGTGCTAACTACACAACCGTGTTGCCACTGCAGTGCAGTTCTATGGTCTTCTTTATGCTTCGCTTGCACTTTACTTTCCAACTCATGTAGACATATATTTGCACAGTTCTTCATGTTTTTATGAAGTTTAAACTAGTTCACAACCGATTATGGTCAACATCTCAAATTTGTAGTAATCACTGCCATCCCGTTCAATTTTCATGTTGGTGAACAGAAAACATATGGTAAAGCTTACTGGACATCACTGCAGAACATCCAAACTTATGCCACTGTTGGGCTTCTCAGATGGTAAGAATGTTGTAGAGCTAATAGAGAATCACCCAGACGAAATTCATTGTGAAGTGGGCAGTTGGAGAGGAAAAATCCCAACATCATGTTTGGAAGCACAGCGGAAATCTTCCTGAAGGTCTTCACTCTGAATAGTACCCATAACTCCGCTTCAGAGATCAGAAGGCATGCATTCTGTGGGTTTCTTTGTGGTGAGTTCAGGGGGAACAAGTACAGAGAGCCTCAAAGCCCTAAACCCCAGACTTAGTGTTGGACAGGCCAGCAGGCTCCAGGGGCCAAATGGCATCATTTCTGACAGAAAAAACCAGAGCAGCAGGGGCTCCTCGAACTGCCGGAGGAAAAACACACATGGCGGCCAAACGCCTGATTGTAAGAGCGGGAAACCAACGACAATCAGATATTATTCATTTAATCCAAAAGCAACACTGAAGGAAACACGCCAAACTCATGTGTTCATGGTTTAGATATTGATCACCTGACAATATATCCTAAAAATCCTAATTCTTTCAGATCAGTTCCTGTTATCCTTTTAATTTAGAATATCAGCCTGCTTAAACTCTGAGAGAAGAGTACACTATAGTAGATCACTGTCTGAAAAAGCTGTAGCTAGATTTAAAGATTTAGCTCCATCATTGCTTATCTCTGATTCATATGATATCTCAACGGAGAGTAGCTATCAATGTCCTACGACAGAGAAAATAGATGATCTTATCAACAGTGCAATGCACACATCTCTGGATGCTATTGCCTCACTTAAAAAGAAGACGTTAATTCATAAAAAGGTCACCCCCCACCCCGGTATAAATCTGAATTGCGTCTTCTAAAACAGGCATCGCTAAAATTAGAAAGGAAGTGGTTTTCCCATCACAGCACAGAGATTGCCTTAGTAAAAGTAACCAATGATCTCCTCTTAACCTCCTACTTATCAGACAGAACCCACTTTGTTCATGTTAATAATCTCTCCTCAGCGCACGGCAGAGTTAATCATAGAGTTCCACAAGGTTCAGTTTTGGGATCAGTACTATTTACATTATATATGCTTCCACTAGGTAACATTATCAGAGAACATAATATAAATTTCCATTGCTATGCAGATGATACACAGCTTTATCTGTAAATGAAATCAGACAAAACTTATCAGTTATTAAAACTCCAGGCCTGTCTTAAAGACATCACATCCTGGATGAGCCATAACTTTCTCCTTCTTAACCAGAATAAAACCGAAGTGATTTCATTTAGTCCAAAACACCTTAGAGAGAAATTATCAGAGCAAATAGATAGCATTACTCTGTCAACCGGTACAGTATAAAAAAGTGGGCGTTATCTTTGACACTGACACTTTTAACTCTCATATTAAACAAATCACAAGGACAGCCTTCTTCCAACACCGTAATATCTCTAAAATTAGAAATATCTTTGCCCAGAGTGATGCTGAGTAACTCACTAAAAAGTCTCCAGTTAATTCAGTGTTCTGCTGCTAGAATACTAACAGGTACTAACAGGAGAGAGCATATTTCTCCAGTGTTGGCTTCCCTTCATTGGCTTCCTGTAAAATCTAGAATAAAGTTTAAAACCCTCCTGTTAGCATACAAATCTCTACATGACGAAGCTCCTGTGTATCTTAGAAACCTGTTAGTACCCTATTGTCTGGGCAGAACACTTTGCTCTTAAACGGACATGGTCTCGTGATTTCGGTGACAATCACAAATCATTACACGTAAATGGTCAACACCTCAGACCATTGCGAGAGACCGTTACATTCAATACCTACTTATGTATTAAAGCGTACACCGTATAATTGCGAAAATTAAAGTGAACAAACCTCCCCTCTGTAGTGATCGCTGAGATCACTACGTGAGCCCAGTACAAGACGAAACCTCATCTGTAGTGGAAGCATTTGAGCATGGTGGATGGCCGCATGACATTTCATATTAATATTAACCTAACCACTGGAAACGAGTGTACCATAGTGTATCATGTTTTTCCTGCAGTCTGTGCCTTCTCCTCGCCCTTCGCTCTCTTTTCTGTTTCAGGTGTCTTGATGCTGGTGCTGGCAGTTCCTGGTCGATGGTTAATGGCTCAACCTGCTGGCACATTCTGATGGTCTATCCCTCCATCCTGTCCTTCTGTCCACTAAACCCCAACCAATCCTGGCAGATGACTGCCACCTCTGAACCTGGTTCAGTCTGAGATTTCTTCCTGTTATAAAAACAAAATAAGGGAGTTTTTTCTTCCCACTGTCGCTAAATGCTTGTTCATGTGGATCTTGTTGGGTTCTTTCTTTCTTACTACAACTTTATATTGTTAAGCGCTTTGAGATGACTTTGTTGTATTCTGCGCTATATAAATAAAGTTGAATTGAATTCATAAGAAAGACATTAGCAATCAAATCCAGAGCAAAGTATAGAAAAGGACATCCATCCATTCATCCATCCATGTACCCATTCATCCATCCGTTCATGTACCTATTATCCAGCCATCCATTCATCCATACCTATCCATAAATAAACCTATTTCTCCATCCATCCATGCTTCCATTCATGTACCAATCCATCCATGTACCCATATATTAATCCTTATAACCATCCATCCATCTATGCATCCATCCATGGCCCCATCATCCATATATCAATCCATCCATCCATGTACCTATTATCGATCCATCCATCCATCTATGCATCTATGTGCCAATCCATCCAACCATCCATCTATCATCCATATACCATCTATTCATGTACCCACCATCTATATACCAATCAATCCATGTACCTACCATCTATGCATCCATCCATGTAGCCATCATCCATCCAGTTCCCCATCATCCATCCGTATACTCATCCATGCATTGATCCATGTACCTGTCCATTCTTGTAACAATCCATCCATCCATCCATCCATGCCTTTATCTATCCCTCCAACCTAAACATTGCACACGTACTTTTATGTTGACTTCTGCCAGACTCAAAAGACTCTAGTTGAGCTGATATTTTGAATGGTTGGAGGAGATCCACATGTGAATGTGTAAACACAAAAACCCTCTATTTGAACCCATGGTCTTCTAGCTGTAGGGAATCATTGTTAAATTACATCTGACACTAAGTGGGTGGTACTGAATTTAACTGACGATAACTGGTGACATTAGTGAATATCCACCATAATGTCAAAGATCTGTTTGTGGGTTCAGCCTCTGATTTAGAAAATAGATGATACCTGAGAGCAGTTTAAAATGACTTACAGACAAACGTCTGTGCCTGATTTCAAATTGCAGAATCTCCAATAATGTGCAAGAAACTTGGTTTTATAACAAAACTTCAGTTAATAACAGAACATCATTTTCCTAAAATCACAACCATAAAGACTGTTTCCATATGGCATCACTGAGTCCTCTGTGCACCGTACTGGCTGCAGTCAGACTGAAATGTTATTTTTAACCACTTTCCAAATCACACGGTCTGCAAGTATGCAGTTTGTCGGATCCTTGTAAATGTCTAGCAAATATAATATATACACAGTATAACCACCTGTTCTCAGCATGTGGTAAAAAATATAAGAAAAGCACTTTTAGTGTCAAAGTAAGAAAAAAAATGACAATTTTTTTAATTGCAGCCAGAGATGCATTTAGGACTAAAGGACAAACCTTAAAGAACGGAACCTCTTGTGAGGATGAATCTGACTTTAGCTTGTATTGGTTTTCATAACAGTGTTTTCCTCCACTGCTTATCATATTTTTACAACTACGTAGCAAAGCACTGGGACATTTGACTCATTTATCTTCCCCAGTCAATGGTCCCTCTTACTTCCTGTGCTTTTATTTTGTCTGATAGCTGAAATTGAAGATGCTTCAAAAGAAAGGCTGAAACATCCATCATGTTCTCGATCTGCGAGACACTGATAGCACGAGGGTTATTTTCAGCACAGACGTGAGCCCTAAGCAGCAGAAATGTATAGATAAGTCAATGCAGGCTGTGTAACCCAATATGTTCACATTGATCATTTTAGGGGATGCAGAAGAAAATCTGCGTATGAAACTAATGCCCAGCAGTCTGTGCCTTTGAGTTCAATCTCAGCTGCCTTCTGTGGCCTCTAAATTATTGTAATATTTATTGTGATGTCTGTCTTTATAGTCAATCTTGTTTTTTTTTTAATCTTTTTCCGGGTGTCCATCTTGTCATGTGCCTTTGTGCTCATCGGTGGTTGTCAAAACGTGTTTGTTATTATTTAGCTGTTATTTCTTTGATTGTGTGATGTTCTCTAGTTATTTTATAGTCTTCCTTTTATCTTTAAGGCTAATAGCATATAATTGAAGTTCAAGTTCAATTTATTTGCCATTTGGCATTTGCAGTAAAAAAGAACAAAAAAAAAGAACAGCCGTCAAAGTGCTTTGTTCAGCTTAATAATAGCTCGTGGGAAGAAGCTGTTAACGTGGCGAGATGTCCTGCATCTCAACGAACGATATCTTCTCCCGGAGGGAAGGAGCTGGAACATGGCTTTACCAGTGTGGCCAGTACCAGAAGAGTCATTGATGGTTCTCAGAGCTCGATTTAAGAGTCTGCAATCATAAAGAGCCTCCAGAACAAGCAGCTCACAGCTCACAGTCCTTTTTGCAGAGCGAACCACCTTGTTCAGAGCTCTCCTTTCTTTGGCTGTGATGTTACCGAACCACACAGTCATAGAGCTAACAAGCAGACTTTCTATGGTGCAACGATAGAAGAGACGCTGACGAGCTTTCTTGACAATGCGATTAGTGTTTTTGTCTTATCTCAGGTCATTAGACAAAGTTAAACCCAGGAACTTGCACTCCTCAACACTTTGCACTTGGGAGTGCACAATGACAACAGGCGTGTGAGAGTTACCGCGACTAAAATCAAAAACAAGTTCGCATGTTTTCGATGTGTTCAGCAGGAGGTTGTTTTCTTTACTCCACTGAACAACATTTTCAATTTCTGCTCTGTAAGATGAATCATCTTTCTCACTGATGAGACCAATAATGGTGGTATCATCAGCATATTTGATGATCAAACTGGAATCAGAAGAAGCTGCACAGTCATGAGTGTGCAAAGTAAAAAGCAAAGGACTCACAATGCAGGAGATCCAGTGCTCACAAACACTTTGTCGGAAAGACAATCATAGATTTTTACTACCAGTTAGAAAGCTAAAAATCCACTTACACATAGCATCACTCAGACCAAGAGACATGAGTTTTTCAACCTGGGAAGAAAATTAGAGAATAATGTGTTTCCATGTTAATTAATGTCCATTTATTGTCATTTTCTTTCCTTTGAGGCTTTTTGTGACCATTTGAACATATTCTCCCAGTTATTCATTGTAGATAATTTATGATAATGTTCTACATTTTGAGGTCTTCAGCCTATATGATGACAGTAAGGTGAGTCCACGGTATTTAGATGTACACAGTGCACAGACATAAAGCAGACCTGTTGATGGGGGATGAGTGTTTGTGTATAGGTGACACACACACACACACACACACACACACACACACACGCAGTGAGTAACAGCGTTCAGTCTGCACTCACAGCTCATATAAACACAGTGCAGGGACAGAGGCAGGCACAGGATTCTGGTTCAGACGCTGCAGACGCTGGAGGTGCAGAGATTTTTGATTTGTTTTCAGGAGACGCACGAGCGGATCAGAAGGTGTAGAATAGCCAGATGGTTTCTTCTTGTCTGCAGCAGTGTTGGACTTTACAAGGAGACGGCTTTGACTCTGATGTCCATGTGTGTTGTGTGGAGGTTCATTTTAAAAGAAGATCACTTACTTGGAGTATTTCAAAATAATTGAGAATCAGGATAAACTCAGCTGGACTGGAGGGTCTGTCCGATGGTGAGCCTTTACTCAACATTATGCTTTTTTTTTTCTTCATAACTCAATAAGAATACACAAGATACGACTTATTAAAATTGATGTTAATTGTTTTTAACATGATAATATGCAATAGACTTCTTCCAGTATTCATTAAAGAACAGTTCTAAAGTAAATAGACAAACATGTTTAGCCTAGAGCTTAGTGTATATTACATTATCTTAATTTAGGACGAGGTTAAGCTCTTAATGCATCAAATGTTATTGATTTAATCCTTATTTAATCAACAGTCTTTTACCTTGTTATGTACGCTCTTTTTCTTTATTTAGTGTTTCTTCTTTTCATTTTTAAAACTCTCGAAGCTCTGATTCTGATTCATTTATAAATCCTTATCTATTTGTCTATTTATTCGTACAAACACCATAAGGGTTTTATTCAGTTAATTTGCATCACTGAAATAAAGACCTCTGATAATATGTGACTATTCCTCTTTTAACAGACCTGACTTTTGTTTTCTTTTATTCTACAGAGGCCTTTTTTAGGGTTTTGTCCAAACGTTCATTTTTTTTTTTTTTATCAGTATGAATGTTAATTCTGGATTGTGGCCTGTGTTAGATCCCTAGCTACTCCTGAGGGATCTGTGTGGGTGTTTTTTTATTCATTTTTTATTACATGAAGCCCTGGACAGTCTTGACAGCTGTCTGAGTGTTTTCTTTTCCTTTGGGTTTAATTTTCATCTGTGTTTCATCTGATGTCTAGCAACTGTGACAATCAAAGATTTCAGATTTAAGAGGGCTTTATTTTAGAAAAAACAGAAATCTTCTGTTTACTTGGTCATTAAAAAAGGTTATAAATGTAATAGTCTGCGTAGTTTAGAGGTCGGCAACTGTAATCACAGTGGGGGCCAAAAAAGTCTGATCTGAGGGGCCATATTATCAAAATTAATGTCAGCATTTAGAATAATGAAAGGCTTAGTCTGTTTCTGTGTCTTTTTGTTCTTGTTTCGTGTGGTTTTGTTGAAATTTTGTGTATTTTTTCTCAAACGTTGTGTTTTTTTTTGTCATTTTGGGTTTTGGTTGTTGTTAATGTTTTCGTTTAGTGTGTTTTTTGTTTTTATTTTTCTCTCATTTTGTGTGTTTTTGTTGTAGCTTTGTGCGTTCCTGAAGTCATTTTGTGAATTTTTCTGTCTGTTGTTGTTGTATTGTGTGTTATAAGCCATTTTGTGTATTCTTTTTGTCATTTGGGGTTTTTCAAGTTTTTTTTGTTGTTAATATGTTGTCATTTTGTGTGTTTTTGTTGAAATTTTGGGGTTATTTTGTGTATTTTTCCCCTCAATTTGTGTGTTTCTGTTGCAGCTTTGTGTGTTAAGAGCCCTTTTATGCATTCTTTTTGCCATTTTTCTTTTTTGCTGTTAATATGTTGTCATTTTGTTGTCATTTTTTTGGAAGTTTCTCTGTTGTTTTGTATATTATTTGGTGTATTTTTGTAGTCTAGTGTATTTTTCTGGAATTTTGTATGTTTTTTTTTTAAGTTATTAAGTGTGATTACTTTGGGGGTCAGAGACAATTAAAGTGTGGGCTGCATGTGGTCCCTGGGGAGCCAGTAGCTCATTTCTGGCTTAGTGGAACAAGTAGTAAAGCTGATGAATCAAAGCAATAAAATTGTAAATTGAATCCCATTTAAGCTCTGTTTTTTAGAATAAATAATGCATATTGTTTCTGAGTATGGATTTTATTTGATTGTTCTGGTTTCTTCTCATAATCCAAAAAAAATTAATCTGAGGTGAATTAGACTTTTGTTTTAAATCTCTTAAGTGAATATGTGTTAACTCTTATTGAGCAAAAAACCCATAAAATCGTGCCCGTGTTCACTGGCAACCCATTAGGGATGGGGTAGAGTCGTTATGGAAAATGATGATGTAAGATCTATGGACTAATGGACATAAATAAGTTATTAGACAGATACTGCTTCATGGTGAGTCATATGAACAATAGATACGCACAACACGTACACACTTGTACGAACAAATCTTGTTAGCCTAATAGCAAACCTTTCCAAGTCATAATTTAAGGTTTTTCATTTCCTAAATTAACAGTTTACGAGGAGAGGAGTCACGTATGCGTTGACATTTGATATGCCCTGTGTTGCTAGGTGGCTAACGTCACGTTTATTTTTAACTTGAAGCTCTTACAGAAACCCAGCATTTGACCTGCGTGGATTCAAATAGTGACAGGATCCACACTCAGCCCCTTATTTGTATTTCATATCATGTGTATATCCATCCATTTTCTGATCCGCTCGCTCCTTTTTCTAGGGTCGCGATAAATATCATGTATAAATATAAAATATAGTCGTGGGACTAGATTAAAATCATTACAGACTTTGTCAATAATTATTATAAATTAATCGCATAACAATATTTGACACGAGAAGCAACATTTTTCCAATTTAAATGGATTTTGGTATATGACTGAATCAATGAAAACAATAAATGAAATAGTCACTGAGTGCCAACATAATGTGCAATATTAATACATAATATATGATTGTTTTGTTTTACAAAGCAAACACTTAAATTGAATGAAACCATAATCGGGCTTTTATGGATTTTTGGTGAACTTTCTTTAACAAATGTGTTTTTGTGTGTATCAGAATAAAAAACAGCATTTAGTGCAGAACATTCCAGAGAAGTGGAAACTGAACAGTGCAAAACAGTTGGCATGAAATAAACAGACCAACTGATGACACTGATGAACTTATAGTGAAATAGTTTTTTTTAGATGATAAGTTGGGTCAAATGACGCTACCTGTTGCAGAGCTTCTAGCCCCGCCCACATCCTCTACCACTGAGAGTGGTCTACAATCATTTATCCACTGACTTTGTTCATTTGTCACACATGGACTTATTATTTAATCATTTTGGCTCTGAACCCTGTCATCCTGTCCAGTGTGGATCAGAGACACTGTCCAGTCGGAGCATGTTAGAGCTATCACTGTCCGAGTGTCCTTTCGAGCTGTCTGTGCTAGCTGCTACATGTTTAGCATTAAGGTGGTAGTGGAGGCTATAAAGCTATGTTGATCGGCAAACTCTTTCTTGCACAATTTGTACACAACGGGGCTTTTGTTTTCCATCCAGAGTTTTTATTTAAACTAAAATTAACACCCACGAAGCACAGCAACGACTTCTCTTTCTCCAATTCTCCTGATTGCAGCCTCTGTGCATTAGTATTATGGGTATACCAGGTTCCGCACTGTTTGGAGTGCAAAAAAAAAGTAATTAACTGTTATTTTTCTGTAATTAACGAGTTAAATTCTGAGCCCTAATAAAATGACATTTGTTAGAACATTTAATTTCAAGTAGGGTTACGCTTATGGTTAGGGTTATGGTTATGTGAAGAAAAAAAGATTTTGTCTATTTTTCTAATAAAAGGTTGTGTTTTTATTATTGATTTGCAGAGAGGACAACTAGAGGAAGACGAGAGAAACACAAAAATAAAACGACCCAAAGCAGTCTGAACATACAGCAGCATAACATTAGACAATGTTCAAGATCAGAGTCAAGTCAATTTATTTTTAGAGCACATTTCAAAACAACAGACATTGACCAAAGTGCTGTACAGAGATTATAAAATGTAGTAAACGAAAAGGAGATAAAATAAATGCCAGTTCTCAGTCCGGTTTGAAAGCCAAACCACATAAATGGGTTTTTAAATGAGTTTTAAAAGTATCAACTGTTTGAGAGGAAGGTTTTAAACCTGTTCCTAAAAGTAAAGAAAAAACATGCATGGTAGGGACATTAGTCAAGGCTGATTAAATTCTAGAGTCACGCTCCGAAGTCTTTGTAATGTTTCATGAAGGTTAATTTAATGTTGTATAAATGAGCTCATCTTAAGTCTGATCTGCCTCTGTTTTCTTGCAGTCATGGACATCGTGACCTCCAGAATTCAGAGATGTTAGCTTTAAGCCACTACAACTCCTCGGCCTCGCCGCTCCTCCATCCTCTAGCCAACCACAGCGGAGAGAAAGAAGAAGCGCGAGTGTCCGTGGAAGGTCTTCCCCACGTGGGGAACTTCACCTTCAGGGAGCCGACCACCAGCGGGATCATCATGGTCATCCTGTCCATGACGCTGGGCATCATCTCCAACATCGTGGCACTGTTCATCCTCGTCAACGCTCACTCTCTCCAGCAGCGCCGCTCCAAAGCTATATTCCTACTATTCGCCACTTCGCTGGTGATCACTGACTTTGTTGGACACTTGATTCCTGGAGCCCTGGTTCTGAGGCTTTACCTCTCTGGAGGAGTGAGTCCAGAGGAGCTGAACTCGTCTGAAGGCATGTGTCAGTTCCTGGGAGGTAGCATGGTTTTCTTTGGCCTTTGCCCTCTGTTCATGGGCTGTGCCATGGCAGCTGAGAGATGCCTGGGCGTCACCAGACCTCTGCTGCACTCCTCATTGGTCACTAAACGACGTGCAAAGATCTGTCTGGTCACCATGTGGACAGCGGCCCTGTGTGTGGCCCTGCTGCCGAGCTTCCAGCTGGGCTCGTACACCTACCAGGACCCGGGGACCTGGTGCTTCATCAACGTGCTCAGAGACACTGGGGGAGTGGACGTGGCCTTCGTGGCCCTCTTCTCTGGACTGGGGTTGGCCTCGCTGGCCGCGGCCCTGGTTTGTAACACCATCAGCGGACTGACTCTGGTACTGGCACGACTCAGGAGACCAGCAGGCTCCCATCATTCATCCAAGTCTCACGACATAGAGATGGTGGTGCAGCTGGTGGGCATCATGGTCACCTCGTGTATCTGCTGGTGCCCTCTGCTGGTTAGTAGGGAGAACTGTAGGCCTGGGAGGATGGGTGTTCTGCTAATGTACGTTATATAATCATTAAAAAAGGAAGGAGGAAAACTCATTTCTTAAAAAGTTAAATCACAACAAAATATATATTCAAAACCAGGGGTGTAAAAAGTAGTTATATATCCTACTCAATTGTACTCAAGCACAAGTAAGTCATACATAAAATACCCAAGTATAAATACATGTATACATTTAAAAAGGAAGAGACTAAATATTCCACAATTGGAGCTTAATTTCCTTTCCACATAGGCATCTTTATAAAATAAAATGGTTTGTCAAAATGTGCAATTATATTACTTTGAAAAAAAACAACACCAATACATTCAAGAGATTAGATTAGATTAGATTAGGTAGACTTTATTAATCCCTTGAGAAAACTCCGTCAGGGAAATGACATTTCCAGCAGCATTACAGAAAGAAAGAACAAGAAGCAAACAGAGTTAAAATGATATATAAATGCAGAATATAAATAATATACGAGAAGAAACCAGAAAATACAGAAATAAATGATAAATAAACAAATAAGGTTGGTGCTACAGACAAAAACTACTGCTCTATTCAACATTTAAAAACTATCAGGCTCTAAGTATATAGCTAAATGTATGAACCCAAAAACTGATTAAATAACCTCCATCCACTGCTGTTTTATGTTTAATCTGATTGGTCGGCTATGATGTGATGCATTTGATTGTTGTCTGGTTATTTCATTTTTTTGTAGTTTCACAATGTCCGATAGTCATTTCCAAACAAAAAATAATAATTTACTCAGTAACGGTTGGGTGTAGAAATGTAATTAATTAATTCTTTTAAAACGTACTTAAGTACAGTATACTCAATAATATCCATCCATCTATTTTCAGACCCGCTTGTTCCTGTTTTTCAGGGTCGCGGGAACTCAATAATACAGTATATACTCTATAAATATACAAGCACCCATAAAAGCAACTCAATTACAGTAACGTACTTGTAATCCTTTACTTTCAAACCTACAGCCAATGGGAATTTTTATTTGCTCTTGTTGTCAGTGAACAACAAAATTTGCCCAATTTGTAGTAAAAGTAAAATTTTATTAACTAAGAATTTTATTCTATTGATTTGTTTGTTTGTTTGTTTATTTACAGTAAAAACCACCCATAACATTTATTTTTTTTTAAATGCTACAGATTAAAATCTGGAACATTCATATCTTTGATTCCACATCGTATACGCAGGCGTTAGTAATTTTGAACTGGTCATTTCTCGTTTTTAACACACCTCTCTTCCATTGTCGTGCAATACAAAATAAAAGTCCCAGAAATAGGTACAAAATACTAGGGGTTTGTAAATAACCAAGCTTTTATTTGACTTATTTGAATATAAACTACTAAATAAACAATAACATAAACTAAGATGTATGTTTGCTGTTGTGCAAATAGAATGTAAAAACAGAGTCTGATGGTTTAAAACTAAAACCAAATCACGTCGTCATCATGACATTCTGTAGAGAAAAATCATATCTGTGGCTGAACTTTGCAAATATCAAACTAGAAAAGCCCAGATTTAAGAAATAGACGTTAATTTACAAAAAATGAAGTCTGAATTCCTGCAAGACAGATGTAGCAGAGATGGAAAGGCTTGCTGTCTTGTCCTCGGGCCGGACAGGACTCCCTGGTGGGCACTCTTTGGTCTGCGAACCATAGGTTTGGGAGGTTCACATGTGGTGTATAGTTTAATATTATTATAATCTTATTTTAGCACATAACACAGGAGTTTAACCATTACAATATAGTCAGATATTTGAGATTATTTTGGTTTATTTCCTCCAATTATGTTAGAATAAAAACATTGGAAGTGGCTATCTGTACGGTTGCCGTATCAATACACCGACATTCTATCCGTACACAGCTCCCCTATTTGCCCAGTTTAGGTCACGTGACAGACTAAACCTTACCCTAAACCTAATCCTGACCCTAACCCTAAAAATTGTTGCGATATTGGGTTATAACCTAAACCTAACCCTAAGACGCTACGTACGTGTACTTCGGTAACGTACCAATAGCACCGGGGGTTGTCCGTACGGCAACCGTACAAATAGACACTTTCTAAAAACATTGAGGATACCTCAGATCTTCTTAATCTCTCTGTGGATCATAGCATTTTATCTAAAAAAAAAACAAGACTTTACTTGATTTTACATTCTTTTAAAACTCCACCTCACAAATATTCTTTCAGGACTGTAAAGAGATGTTTACTGTAATTGATTATTATTGATTGTGTCTCTACTGGTTCCCCTCAGATCTTCGGCCTCATGTCGGCGATCCGCTCCTACAAAGGAACCATAGCTGAAAACTCCTCCAACTATAAAACCCTGCTGGTGATGGGTGTGCGACTGGCCACCTGGAACCAGATCCTGGACCCCTGGGTCTACATCCTGTTGAGGCGCACCGTGCTTCGTAAAATCTACCTCATCGCCAAATGCCAAGCAGGCCTGAGAAGGTCGAAGCTGAGCCGCTGGGAGGCCACGTCCTACCACAGCTCAGAGAAGAAGGACATTGACCACGTGTGATGGAACACGCGTGCAAGCATGCATTGCACGCTGGTAGAAAATGAAGAAGAAAACTTTGAGGCTGGAGTTTGATGGAGTTTGATAGTTCTGCAGCTGCACAGCGAAGTCGTTCACAAGACTTTTCATCTTCTTGTGCAGAATATTAGACAACTGTCTTGAAAACTGGTTATTGCTGTTTCTATACTAGTTTTAAATGGATCTTTCACCAGCTATTTCAGTCTTATACAGTTTGTGGCAGGAGTGTTCAAGCCAGGGTTCGGGTCAATTACATTTTTAGGCTGAACTACCAGACTCAAAACGCCACTCACTTTCTTCTTCTTCTTCTTCTTCTTCTTCTTCTGTACACTAGTTAAAATCACTACTCCTCTGTTATTCATGAACAGATCGGGCTGAAACTTGGTAGCTATAATCTATGGCTGTGTACGCATCGACGCTCGGAGCCCAATTTTCGATTTGGGGACCCAAAAGAAAACAAAAAACAAGTCAATTTCTCATTTATTTGCGAGTCAAATATTACGACGGTTGGTGGCACCCAATCATTGGCACATACCAATACATAAATGGGGCCCATACCCCGTACATGTCACGGAGGCGCCAGGGGGCCCCGGATGCCCCATTTTTCAAATGACTACTCCTCTGTTGGTTCTCCTTAAATCAGAATGCAGTTTTGTATGAATAATCAATGAATTAATATGATGAGACGCTCTGAGCCCCTTTTTTAAAAAAAAAATGGGCCCCGGATGCCGACCCCACATTTCCTGTAATTTCCAAATTTATGGGAACATAGTCGTGTGACATATCGTTTTAAAGGTAATTCAACGTAGATTACGATTATGCTTCGCACAATTCAATTGTTTCTGTAATTTCCATTAAAGTCATTTTCTCATTTATTTGTGAGTCAAATATTGCGACAGTTGGGGTACCAAATCATTGACACATACCAATATATGAATGGGGACCATTACTCCGTATGTGCCAAGGGGGCGCAAGGGGGCCCTCGGGGGCCCCATTTTTCAAATAACTACTCCCTCGTTATGCTCGCTGAATCTGGCTGTAATTTCACATGAATATTTTATGAGCGGATGTCAACAGCCTCTAGGGCACCTTTTTGAAAGGTGGGTCCACCCCCCTTTTCCGTTAATTTCTAAATGTATTGGAACATAGTTGTGTGATATATCATTTCAAAGACAATTCAACGTAGATTACAATTTTATGTCACACAATTTCATTTCTTTTACTCGGTGGAACCAAGTCATTTCACTGAATTCTTGGGAACATGCTACGTGCTATTCGGCGCGGGCCCCATAGTTCAGCAGAACTTGTTAAGTTACAATTCCATCTTAAATTATTCATGTTCTGACAACTGAATTATGATTACAATGACCGCCATTGTTTCTGAGTACAATTAAAATTAGAATTATGACTAACTTACTGAAGTTCAAATTCAATTAATCACAATTCCTGAGCCTCTAATAAACAATCCCATAAAACTGAACTTTCCTCTTGAGTTAGCTTTCTGTTAGCATCTCATATGATAACAGGTCAGTTTTGAGCAGTGTCTTTAAATCAGCTGTAAAATACACTAAAACAGGGGTCACCAACCTTTCTGAAACTGAGCTACTTCATAGTACAAACGGCTAACAGTGAGAAAATAACTTCTTAAATACTACTTTGTTACAGTTTCACATAAAGGTAGGAAATGTTGAGGTTTCAAAATTCAACATTTTTCCTCCTAATCTATGCAATCCTTTCATTTTTATTACATTTTATAGAAAATCCACCTTGCGCTTTAAAAAAATATCTCATATATACGTATAACATGTAACATACCACTGACCATACACCAGATCTGCACCACATATGGTTAATTTAATACTAAAACATTATCAGCAGTATTTAACTTTACTAAGTACTAACTCTACACTTTACAGTTTGAATCCTAGAAAGAAAATCAGATTTTAAATCGAGCGCAATGGTGAATGTCTCCTTGTGTTGGTGACCCCTGCACTAAAACAGGTTATCTATCATCCAATTTGTTTTTCATTTCTTGGTTTGTGTGCTAGGCTTCCTTATCCATGAAAATATTGGTATTAATATTTTTAGTGTGGGCGTCTGAGCCTTTTTTCTGTCCGTATAGCCCTCTATTTGATTTAGTTTTAAATAATAAAATGATCCTCAAGAGAACTGACAGGCAGCGGGAATAGTTGATAGGAAACATATTTTACTAATCATTAAATACGTATGTGTAAGACATAGAACTGTAACATGCTTCCACAGGTTTGCGTTTGATTAAATTGTAAATGACAATAGTTGTTTTTTTAATTTCCATGCCAATTATAATTAGTCTTATCTTATCTGATACTCAATTACAATTAAATTATGATTACAACCGCCAGATATTTAATTCAATTACAGTTACAGTATATAATTATGCTATAATTGTAATTACAATCATATAACTGACCCCAACCCTGGTGAAAGCAGAGCTACTTGTATGTTTATCAACAAAAGCTGCAAACAAAGCTTTCCACAGTGCATATCTAATGTAAAATATTAAGATGAATGTATTTTTTTGAGAATGTTAAATTACTGTGGAGTTTGTGTACAGTAGGCTTGAGTATTTCCATGCATATTGAGTGTTTGTACAGTTCTTTATGTGAAGTGCACATTTTCAAAGACACTACTTGAATACAACCCTCAGATTGCGGAGGGTCTGTGAAAGAGGGATAAATGAATGTAAATAAATAAAGATGTATTTTCTCATCATTTTCTAATTTTTCTTAATTACAATGTGTGAATTCTATCGATCCAGTCGGTGTATGTGCGCACAGTATGTGCTTTGATACTCTAGAACAGGGGTGTCAAGTTCAGGGGCCAAATACGGAGCAGCTTGATTTCAAGTGGGCCACAGATGAGATGCAGGAAAACCAGTCATTTCAACATTATTGTGCCATAGTTTTCACTTCTACGTATACATAAAATACAAAATATGTAAGAAATCAAGAATATCCAAGCAATTAGTGATAAATATCAGTCCCAACAGGGTCTTCACTTTAAATTTCCTAGATTTTGTACCAATTTTTATTTAATTAAGGGAAATAATATGTCGTAATTTGAGGAAAGTTGAAGGGTTTTTTTATCCGTTCAACATTAAAAATGACTGCAATTGTGCGGTATAAGCACCGGGAAAACTGTGAGCTCCTGCAAATATTGTTGAGTTTTCATTTACATTATTTAGATTTTATATTTACATTATTATTTAAAGCAAACAAGTTATAATTCTAAATATAATGTTTATTTTGTTCTTATACAGATTATTATTCTTTTTATTATTATTATATATTGTTTATCAACAGGACAGGTAAAATTCAGAGAGAAATTTCACTGTAGGGATGCATTGTATATGACATTACATGATTGTGTTTTTTAAGCGTGCAGAAGTAGGGGGTAGATGGATTTAGGGTAAATGTCTGAAGGGGTACAGGACTGTGTAAAACGTTTTGAACCACTGGTCTCAAAAACAAAATTAAAATCTGTGCATCTTTGGAGCACACATGCAACTTTGCTGAAAAAATGCAATAATGTGAGTTTGTTCTAACATTCAGATTTTAAATATGTCATCAGCTACTAAAAGTACTTTTAATAGCTCAAATCATGATTTTTTTTAGTCTTTTGAAAAGTATTTATGTTCTAAGGCAGGGGTGTCAAACTCATTTTAGTTCAGGGTTCAAATACGGAACAGTTTGATCTCAAGTGGGACACAGATTTTATGCGGGAAAACAAAAAATTTCAACATTATTGTGCCCTAGTTAGCCCTTCTACGTATACATTAAATACAAAATATGTAAGAAACCGACAATAACCAAGCAATACGTGGCAGATATCAGTAATAGGATCTTTACTTTCAATTCCCTAGATGTTGTGACCAATTTTTATTTAATTTAGGGAAAGATTATGTAACAATTTGAAGAAGATTGAAGGATTTTGTAAGAATTTGGAGGTTTTTTTAACTGTTTAACTTTAAAAATGACGGAAGTCATGCAATATAAGCACCAGCAGTGATGAGTTTCATTTACACAATGATTCATGTTTTCTTTGTCATTACTTTCTCCTGCGGGCCGAATTGGAAGCTTCAAAGGGCCGGATTTGGCCCCCAAGCCATGAGTATGACACATAATAATAATAATAATAATAATAATAATAATAATAATACATATTTTTTTAATTTATTTTATTCTCAGACACCTTTCAAAACGTCTCAAGGTCACCTAACATTGAAAAAAATAAATAAATAAACAATAAAATATTAAGGAAACAATTCACAGTAGTAACAAAGAGTTTTAATTTCACAAACTCTTGATAATCTAAACGCTTTTTTTCTCTTAAATAAAATGTATGAAAATTTACTAATTTAGTGGCTTAAAAAATATCCGCGAAGAGATAATGAATGTTGCTTTAAAAGTAAACGGCAGCCCAGTAATGAGCTGTTCTGACCAGGTGGGGGCGGTAATGCTCATACATGTTGTCGGTGTTGAGCCAAAGAAGACGACCTCGACCTGTAATTTTACACTAATAACGTTGTCGCTAAAAGACCGTAAACGTTTATTTGCTTAATTATTACGCAGGTAAGGACGGACTAACTTCATTTACAGAAACATTTATCCTCTAAAGAGTATAAGTGTGGCGTGTAGATGAATAGTTTGAGGACGAAGTAGAATGTTAGCTGCATTCTTAGCTTGCTCGCGTCGGGTTAGCCTACAGTGCTACAAATATTAGCCGAGTAGCAAACTGCATGACGATTTGTAAACAACGTTTATGTATTTTGGGTGTTTTAATACCAGCAATTACGTGGTTTAACTCTATGTATGTGTCTCCTGCTTTAACTGACGGTGTTACAGGCACAGGTGAGACGTGTGTGTTTGTTTTATTCATTTAGTCTCTGCTTTACACACCTGATCCTGCAGTTACATGATGGCGGCCGTCAGGGGACACATGTGGAATGAACATCAGGCTTATGAGGAGCTGCTGCACTGGGACGAGCTGATCAAACAGGGACATCGACTTCTTCCGCATGATTTCGACAGGTACACTGCAGCTCAATAGACCGAGGAAGGCCCGGGTTGCCAGATCTCATTTGTGGTCCTGAATCAGATACAGATCAAATTTTTTATTTTTAATGTGGCCTCAGTGTGAACGGACAAGGCAGTTTTCATGTGCGTTTGATATGCTGATGTCACTTTATAGTGACGCGTAGGGGTGGGCGATCTTGCTCTAAAAAATGTCTCCAATTTTTAAAGAAAAATTCGAGTTTTGAGTCGATTTTCAAATTATTATTTTTTTCATTGCACTTAAAAATTACTGCAGACATTAGATATATTGTCAAAAGTGCAACTTTATTGCTGTGATTGTCCTCAAGAGTTAAAATGCATAGAACAATCCCAAAATCAAAAGTAAATGAGGCTCTGTCATTCAACAGTTTCAAGCTTTAACCCAGGTTTAAGCAAAAGTGCAACAGCAACTTCGCAGTAGCTTAAATTTTCTGATTAAGAAATCATATAACTACATATTTTATAACATTACAATTAAAAAAATAATAAACTCTTCCCTTAGCATCTCAGCACTATAGTGCGAATAAAAAATTAAACATACCTGTGGCACACATATAGCCTACTCAAAGCATAAACAAAGAGGGGGCTGGCTCACATCGCGCTACGGTAACCCACAAGGACAGAACGTGAAAAAGTCCGAACAAACTGTATTGGGAAAAAAAATTAATTTAAAAGAATAAAAAATATCTTCTTTTTTTTTTAAACTCGAATTTGCTGAATAAAGATTAGGGGTGTTGAAAAAAAAAAATCGATTCGGCGATATATCGCGATATTACGTCACGCAATTCTCAGATGAATTAAAAATGCATCCATATCACTTTTTTTTTTTTTACCTTTATTTAACCAGGAACATCTTTTCCACTGCAGGAGACATTGTAACTGCACAAAGAAGTGCTGAAACCTGGGCATGTTGACCAGCTTGTGTTTTTTCAAAAAAATCTAAAAAGAAAATACTAACTTTCTGCATTTATTTGTTGTTCTAGGCATATACCTCAATTAAGTTGCACTATGTTATTTTCTTATTTTAAGTTGTTGGCACATGGCATGTTAAAGCCAATGTTTTGAGTGTGAAATATGCCAATAAAATATATTTCATACATAATGTTCTCATAAAGGTGCACGCATTTACAGATTAGTTTTTTATGAATCACAATAATCGCATTATACTTTAATATTGGGATATATCGTGTCATATCGTGACCTATGTATCGTGACACGAATCGTAACGCCAGATGCCAGGCAATACACACCCCTAATAAAAATCATTTTTATCTACAAAGTTGATAAATCGATTAAATCGATTCTTTGCCCAGCTCTACATGCGGGTCCGTACGGAGCTGCAAACAGTTCTTACTGGAGTCTGATACAGGTCACATTTAAATGGTAACGTGAACTCCCAAACGAAAGATCGGATCTGAGCATAATATCTGAATTGAGCATTAATGCTTGGAATGAACGTAGCTTTAATGTCTTTAGCTTAGCTGTTTGACTTTCCTTGTTGTATCAGTAGTGGAAAACATCATCAATAAACATGTCAGATAAGATAAATGCCATTTTTATGTGCCAGTATGCTATGAAAAATCTTTATGGTGAACACATTCACAAAATTCCACCAGCAATCACATCCAGTACTTCAACACACTTACTTTCTCCAACTTCATTTGTTTTTTTTCACTAATTGTCATTGTCAGGAGTATTTGTGTATAAGTGTGGGTGAGGATGTTACTACAGTAACAATCATGTTTGACTTTTCTTTTGAAGAGCTTGGAAATATAGAGCGCAGCTATGGTTTAATAAGGCATCTTCAAAGGATATTATATAAATGTCAAACAATTCATTTTAAAACTAAACAAGCTTGTGGAATGAAATGTGAAACATCTTTTACTTTAGTGAACTTCATGAAGGATCGATGGTGTTTCTCTTCTTTCAGGTATGAGGAGCTGCGTTACTGGTATGACTGTCTGTGCTATGAGGAGGAGCTCCGTCAGTACCAAGACTACGTCGCTGCTGTGGAGGAGTTCAAAGAGCGCCGTCATTTGGAGGTTCTTCCTGTTTCTGCTTCTGAAAACAAAACCTTGAGTAGAATGTTCCAGGATTTTGAGAAAAATCTGATTTCCTCTTTTGGTCTAAAATACCTTTTTTCTCATCTATCTTTTATTTCTATTTTGAGGAAGTAGTCTGCTTTTTTTTTTTTTTTTTTAAACCTTTGAATCATCCAAACATTGTCTTTGACTGATTTTACTGCTTCTATTTACATGCTCATCTCAAAGTATATCTCTGCTATCCAAGCTGTTTTTGGCCACGTTCAGGCATGTTTTAGGTGTCCATTTAAGTCTTGTGATGATTTTGTTGTTGTTTTTTGTTTGTTGTGTAGGCGGCTCCACCTCCCCCAAAATACATTTCGCCCCAGGATCACATGATGATGGACAAACACGCTGAGGTGTACCCGTTACCTGGGGAGCTGAAGGCGGTGCAGGTGATGGTCTCGCATGTGGAGCGAGCACTGAAGACTGTGTCTGACCAGATGGGAGCATTAGCTGAGGGGGGAAAAACTTCTAAAGCAGAAAGGTTTGCGTTTTCTCTGCACATTTTGTCCTAAACTAGTAGTGGTGTAACAATTGGTTTTAGCAGGGATTCGATTGAAGGACGATTCAGTGACTTGAAACAATTCAGTAACTTTTTAGCCAAAATAATAATTCAACCAGTGTGAGTGAAATAAATCCCTAAATACTGAACAATACAGGTGAGGTTTAATAGATTCCTGTTGTTTTTGTAAGAGAATCGTCTATAAATTAATTAAGGACATAAACAAACAAGTAAACAACATTTGATAGCAAATATATTCACATTTTATTTAAATAAATTCCAACATACACTTCAGTTTAAATGAACAGAATGTTAACTTTTCTGCTCTCATTTTTAATAAAAACACTTATTAGGTTTACTTTTCATTTCATTTTCATTTATTTATTTATTTAAAATAAGACATTGCATATGAATCAATTTGTCAGCAAACAGCATCAATATAAGTTAGGTCAATAGCTAAATTTAATATGTTGGCAGGTAAGTGTGATATAACATACAGTTAAACAATAACATTTAACGTACAGTTAAAAAACGTGGCACAATGAGACGAACATTAAACTGACGACAGAAAACATGATACCACATATACTATACCTGACTCTTCTGCTTGTTTTTTATACATCAAAATAATAAATTATGAATATCAAAAATTAAGTACAACCTAGATCTATTGATGTTAAATGAGCAGTGGTTAAACCTGCTACTTTTAGTTTTAACACGATGGTGAGCCTGAGGCAGCTTCTGCAGAGCTAATGCTAATGAGCTAACGCTACATGTGCTGCTGCTACAGTGAGTGACTCTTTTAGAATATCTCTGTGTTAAAGCCAAAGTGTTTTTTTTCCCAAACACAAGCTCTGACTCCAAGCCTGTGCTGCGTGGCGTGGTAAGGGTTGGGCTGCTGGCTAAAGGACTTCTGCTGAAGGGAGACGAAGATCTGGAGCTTGTCCTGATTTGTTCCAATAAGCCAACGATGAGTCTCCTCAGACAAGTGATTGAAAAGCTCACGGCAGAGTTGGAGGTACGTACAGACAAGCGTTTGGAGTGTTTTTCCAAGTAAAGTTTTTAATGATATCATTTCTTTTCAAAGACTCTTGCTGCTGGGAAGTACACGGTTACGGAGTGTCCAGAGGAAGCCTCCGTTGCAGTGAATACCACCAAAGGACGGGCCCTGACTCTGAAAGTCTGCCTGACATCTCCTTCACTCAGGATGGAGACTCAAAGTGAAGAAGGTGTGTCACTGCATCCAGGCTTCTACTCCCTCAGTGAAACCTGTGTGTTGTCGTTTTGATTCGCTGTTGTGCTCCACGGACTGTCACTGGTGGAGGTTTTTCTCCTCTAGGCCTCAGTGGAGCACACACAGCGAATGTCTTTAACTCTAGCCAGTGAAGACCCATCCAACGTTGGCTCTTCACTCGCTACAGAGGGCTGTCGTCGTTTCCTGGCGAGCTGGCGTCATCCAATCATCTCTGGCCCTTTTTCAGGCTCACTGTGGAAGTCTTTTACAACAAGAAACAAGCTGAGCGCGAATTGCATGGTCTTGATGCTGGACATGTTAGTTGGGAACCAGCTGCTGCAAAACTGATCCCCAGTGAGAACATTTCTCTAGCTTCACAGAACTTATTGAAGAAGGTGCAGCTAAAGCTTGCTTTGGTGGGATTTCAACATGTGTGCAGCATGTACAGAGTTACTGGATTCTTAAAGCTCAGTTGTATTTAAAGGGGACATAATATGACAAATTCACTTTTGCAGTGTTTTCAAACACATATGAGGTAATTTGAGTGTCCGCCGGCACACAAAATGTAAAATAAACCCATCCAGTCCTTTGTTCGTGGTCTATGTAAGTCTTACAACGCAGAGAAAAGTACTCCGTTTCAAATCTTCTCAGTTTGTGACGTCACAGTTTTGTCTCCCTCGGAAGAGAGGGGAGGGGGAGGAAAACGGAGCGCTCTGAAAGAGCTGGTTTATATAGGGTCTTAAACCTTAAACTGCTTGATTCATGTCTTGTTTTGACCAAACCCCAGCACAGATATCTTATTCAGACCACAGGGAATTGTGTTTAAAGGTGAAAAATTGGTATAATATGTCTCCTTTAAATAAGAGCGTTAAAAGTGTCACCTAAACCTGAGCCTTACCGGTCTCAGTGCAGATTTAGTGCTTTTTCCACACAACATAACTGTCTTATACGGGTGTGTTAATGCATGTTGATTCATTGTACACTGTTTAAAAACCATAATCCCAATCCTAATCCTAACCACTAGGGGCACCCAGCCCAAAACATAAAGAAACTGGGCCTATAACTTCAATTAGGAGACACCTCAACCATAAACCCTAAACCTACAGTAGATTTAACACCTTAAATGGAACTCCTTAAAATCATCCTAGAAATGACAGGAAGGAACGCACCCAAACGCTCCACCTCCAACTCATACACCACAGGTCAGGGGTTGGAGCCTGGCAGAGGTCCAGACAGACCCAGTTGTGGTTGTTTGTCCAGACCTACCTAACCTTAACCCTATCCCTATCCTACACCACTAGATCTCTCCACCTAACCTAATAAATGCCAACATCGCTCCAAAGGAGTCGTAACTCAGCGAACAACACTTAATGACAGCCTTCATGACATCTTATTAATACTAATGACAGGGTATTGTCAGCCTTATTTATTAAACTTCAAATAAAGTGTTATCAAAAGATTCTATCCTGAATATATGTAAGTATGCCCAGAGTTAGTCAAATAAAAGTATAGTTATTTTTCAAAATAAATTATTTTATCTCCCTTTTCAAAAATATCAGCTCGTATCGTTACCTTAAGTCCAGTATCGTATATCATCTCATCTCATTTACTTTCTATGTTGTCTCACCCCTAATATAAACCAGTCAGTAGAAATGTAAATCTCTTATGTGCACCCAGCTGTTAAAGTTCAATTTAATAAGTCTGTGTGGCTGAAATTATTAGAGATGTTTGATTTACCTGTGAAACGCGTACAAAGATTATTCTCAGGATCAATAATATTGACTATAATTTTCATAGCAAAAGATGAAAGTAAAGAGAATTAATCTCCTCTAACACTGACAACAACAGAGTTAATTTAAAGGTAAAGGTGCTAAAACCTGCCCTCGGCCGGTCTGGCTCTTGATGCCCCATTAGAGTTTAATACAACCTCTTAAGATTCACTCTTTGATCAGTTTTGCTGCAGTTTGGGGCTGACGTAAAAAGTTTCAAGTGCTTGTGATTTCCAACTGATGACCCTTTTAGTTTGTCAAGTTTTTTTAGGACCGCTGGACCTTTGACCAACTGGAAACACTGTCTCAGGAGGAGGGGGAGCAGCATACCCACGCTGAGCGGCTAAGGACAGGGGGTCATCATCACTGTAGCACACGACACATACCATCACAACACTTCTAAATGATTCTAAATCAACCTATGATAGAAGCCTATTTGGACCCCTTTTCCTGCTGCTGTAGCTTTGGGAAAAGCTGCTGCCCCCTGAGTTTCAAGACAGAGCTGCCCCCCTTGGTCAAACTGTACCTTTTCTTCTTACCCCACCTCGTCAATAGAAACGCAAACGGTCATCGATCCGCCGGAGGTTCTGGACAGGCAGAAATGCCTGACGGCCTTGGCGTCCCTCCGCCATGTCAAGTGGTTCCAGGTTTGCATTCACGTCCTTTTTTGTATAAAAGTCTTGTCTGTCCTTTTAGAGACATGCACATTGTTGCTCTCAGTTCTCACTGATGTAGCTGCTAATTTTAAAACTCGCTAGCATTGACTTTTTCTGCTGATCCGCACCATTGATAGATGTTTTAATTTATTGGCCCCTGACTCTGAGAAGAAGAGCCCTCTGTATTTTAACAGCATAGAACACAAGATGATCGGCGAATGTTTGCTGTTAATTTGGAGACGGCTCGTCACTCCTCACCATTCTGTGCTCGCTGCCATTTCTGATTGGATTCAGGAAAAACTGAAAAAGCACAGTGTGGGTAAGCTTTGATAAACGCTCCATGTTACTGAGCCCGTTTACGCTTGTGTCCTCAGGCCAAAGTCAGCAACCTCAACTCTGCTGTCATCGTCATCCGAATTCTTAGGGACTTGTGTAACCGAGTTCCTACCTGGACGCCGCTCAGTGGATGGGTGAGACAACTGTTGTACACTTGCTTACTGTATTTTCTGGTGTATAGGATTCAATTTTTTTCATTTAAAGTCAAGGGTACGGCCATTGCGTGGGTTTTTCAGTCAGTCGCATTCGTGTCCAGTGAAAGCGGATGTCAGGGGGCAGAATATTACTGACCGTCATTCCTGCAGCAGAATGACTGAACTCAGAATCAGAAGAGCTTTATTGGCCAGGTACAGTTTAGACCAATACGAGGAATTTGACTTGGTAGTTGCAGTGAGAGAATACACATCAACACACCTAAATATGTGGGCGCCATTTGCGGCGCCCACATGTTTAGGTGAAAAAGGGATCAACAACAGGAGGAGAGGAGGGGTGAGGGGGAAAAAAACTGCCAGTTTGAAACTGATTTTCCTAAAGGGGAAGTAGTGTGAAACCAGGAAAAAAACCGCCTCCGCAAACATAAATGTAAGCATGACACAGTCAACAACTCGAGACAAGGCATGTGGGAAGAGCTGGGTGGGAGGTCGGGTGGGGAAAAACAGCAGGATTCCAGCCGTTTGGGGACATGGGCGTGCTGCCAATGGGCGCTGCAACTACGCCTCCATGCAGCTGCAGCCACTGAACATTACTGTGAACTAAACGTTCTAAAACGAGCTTCGGATAATGTAGGAAAAGTAAAAGCACTCCCAGCTTTAATAACAGAACAGAGGTGTTGTACTTCATAGACAGTGTCCAAGTGAAAGGAAATAGTGTTTGAGTGAGTGACAGCACAAGACATGCGTCTGTTGAGTATTTGTTTTTATTTTCAGTGCCTAGAATAAGACGTTTGAATGAAAATCAAATACCGGTATTAAATGGAAGTTAGATAGATAAACTTTATTGTCTGTCCTGATGCAGTGACAGAAATTATTTTTTTGACACGGCCACAACAGCAACACATTCAGCACAATAAAACACGTTCACCACAATAAAACACCTTCAGCACAGTAAAACACATAAAATTGGCTTAAAAACACACCGGGGAGTGTTGCGCATGTTTGCATTTACTGTGGGAAGAGCATTTAAAAAGTACAATAAGGTTTCGAATGTAAGATAACTTGGCCAGTTTTTAAATAGTAGGGAATAGTAAATGACAAAGTTGTGAAATCACCATGTTGGGTTTCTTCAGAAGCGATTGTGTCTGTATTCTGACATAGAGTTTGGACTCTACGTGACCGTTCCTGAGGTTGATATAGTTCAAACTAAGAACAACAAACGGAGAGAGCGGAGTATCAGTCTTGTTCCAGTAAAAAGTGACCATAAAAAGCTGTAAAGTGACTGATATGCAGACATGGAGCAGTGAGGAGGAGACTTCATGCGGAGATAGAGACTCGATAGTTGAAACTTATCAGAATATGCGGAAATCTCAGTTAAATTGAACAGTATAGCAGCTTGCCTACCTGCCCGTTTTGATTTGCCGAGTCGTTTGAAGGGCACCCTCATCAGCCAAAAGAGTGCGACTTATGTCACGGTGCGGCCTTTGTGTTTTTTTTTCTTTGAAAATTGATTACATTTTTTAAATGTGGTCAATACAGCGGTGCGTTCATTAGCCAGTAAAATACGGTACTTCTTGATACAACACTCGATGAGTTGTATAACGTTTGGTGGTAATTATGGTGTGTACACAGGCTCTTGAGCTGCTGGTACAGAAAGCTATCAGTACATCTGACCGACCAATGGAAGCAGGCGAGGCCATGCGCAGGGTGCTGGAGTGCGTCGCCTCTGGGATCCTCCTGAATGGTGAGGTTTTTATTTAGGATTTGTTTTCATTTCGGGCTCGAACGCCAACAAAATCTGCAAACTCACTTTTATTAATCCAGACGGCCCAGGAATCAAAGATCCTTGTGAGAAAGAAGCAGTGAACGCCATAGAATACCTAAGTGAGCAGCAGCGTGAAGACATCACACAGAGCGCTCAGGTAAGAAAAATATTAGCTGCACTGGTGCATTATTAACCTGAGGAAAGGTTTCTCACCTCGGTGCTCTCCACAGTTCGCCTTGAGGCTGTGTGCGTTTGGACAAATGTACAAGGTGCTGGGGACAGAAAAAAGACCCCTGAAGCATTGGAGGTTCCCTGCCAGGGGTGCGAAAGAGGGTGCAGGTAGGTGATGGTCCACCTTTTATTCTTTCTTTCTCTCCATGTGATGCTTTCATCAGATGCTCAGATCTTTACCTGGTTTCTGTTGGTTCATGCAGCTCAGATCGCTCCAAGCTTCAATCCACCAGCCAAGAGGTTGTACACAGAGGTGGAGAAAAGTGAGGAGGACCCACATTTTGCCAAGCCGAAGAAGATTCTCAAGTTTCAGAAGCGCTTTACCAGGAAGTCATGTCAGTACCTCACCAACATTTTATCTTCTTACTGTCTAAATATATACACACCATAAAATCAGCTCACAGGCAGGCTCAACACTTCATCTTAATTCTACCAGTTTTTATTAGGGATGGTACCTTTTCTATTTGAACCGATACTCGGTACCTGTGAATTGGTTTCTGTACTCAACAGTACCAATTTCCTGTACTTTTGTGTGGTAATAAATGGTGAATAATAAAATCTCAATATATTCCAATTAACCATATTTATTAATAATAATAATAATAATTAATAACAAACTTTAACAAATATATCAAACCAACATCCAACTGTTTGTATTGTATATTGTAACATTTGTTTCACAAATTTCTTCAGCATGAAAACCTTTAACTACAACTGTACAGTGTTTTTTTATTAATGCACAAATTAAAAAGCAGCTCTACGTGACAGGGCTCTATAGTGAGAGCATTTTCTTTGCATTTATGCGCATAGGTGAAAACCTCAGCATCTGTTCCCCTTTTTTACCAAAATAACCAAGTTTTTGTTTGGTGCTATTGCCAGAGTTTAGTGGGTTCTAATTCTGTTTGTTCTAAAAAATAATTCAAAAGCAGAGTCTTACGACTTCCTTCTAACAGCCATCGCTGAACCCACAGCTACTGCCGTCACAAGGATAAGTTTAGGTACCGAAACATGGTATTATTTAATTTTACATGAATCGGTACTAGTGGTACCAAAGGAATTAGGTCTGTACCGAATTCTGTACCCATCCCTGATTTGTATTTTCTGTTGCCGGAGAATTCTAATTGTACTGACACAGGCCAATCGTTTACATAAATTATTGACTTTCACACTCAAAATCAGTCCGTTGTTTTCATGATGATCAGTTTGTTCTTTATTTATACTGTGCTTCTAATTCGATGACATTTAAACTCAGTGATTAAGATGTGAGGTAATGGGATGGATGGTTTTCCTCTAGCATGTGCAAAAAGTATCAGGTTCATTAATGAGCATTTATAAATGAACGCATTAGTGTCATTTTTCTAACATTTGTCTTTTTCTTATAGTTGCGGACGATCTGAACATGAACGCTGTGATGCGTTTGAACCAGTACCGCCCGGGCCTGGAGTACCGTCTACTGTCTCAGACCGGTCCGGTACACGAGCCAGTTTTTAAAATGGCCGTAGACCTCAATGGGAAAACCTTCGAAGCAACTGGCCCGTCCAAGAGAGCAGCCAAGCTAAACGTAGCCACCAAGGTAAGAACTTCCTATTCACGTAAAATGACTTAGTCTTTGGGATCATGCTTCAAATGATCTAGTCGGTTCCACTATTTTGGTTTCATTAAGTGTAAAATTATTGTCTGACACATTGCTTTACTCCTTCTGTAGCTTTTTCCTGAACATAAATTAAAAAAAACTGTTGATGCGCTTCTTGTCCAGTCACTTTTTGTGTTTGATTTGTCAGGTCTTGCAGGAGCTCGGTCTCCCAACAGGCTCAGAAGTTAAAGCAGAGCCTGCTGTTGAAGCTGCTGCAGGTTCCCAGGAACCAGCGAGCAAAGCTGCCACCACATCAGAAGAGGTACGAGCCAGACATCTAAGAGCCCTTTTTGTTTGTTTGTTTGTTTTTAGATTTGTACATGTGTTTTTATCTGTGAATATATCTTTTTCTTATCACGAGCAGAACACCCAGGGTCCTCTTCTGACAAAAAATGGTAAAAACCCGGTGATGGAACTCAACGAGAAGCGACGCAGTCTGAAGTACGAGCTGTCTGCAGAGTCTGGAGGCTCCCATGAAAAGTGCTTTGTCATGGAGGTGAACTGGAAGCGTGATTGAGAGTTTCAGAGTTCACCCATTTCTGTGTCAGTTTTTCATTTTGTTTCCTGTTTAGATAACTTTACTGGCTATTAATCTTCCCGAAATCGTATCAAACATTCTAAATAGGTTTAATAGAGAAAACTGTGATATGGCCCCAAAAAACCTTTAATTACCGTCAACCAGTGAATCACCCTCACGTTTTGCACAAATCACCACTCAGCTGTGTGATTGTAGGTGTAAAGCTTTTATCGTGTCACCAGGTCAACCATCACCTCGTCAGCTAGTACACCATCAGCTTAAACAGAAAGCACTAATGAATATCCTAAAAATCATAATAGCAGTAATTAATTAGATTGATTATTTCTTGTATTTTTTACTTCTGCACTTTTACATATTTTTTTTTGTTATGCAGGTGATTAGTTTAATTTAGTTTTTTGATTTTTCATCTATTAACAAATGTGATGTGACTTGTTCCCTGTTAGTTCAATACATTTTAAAATGTGTTATTTATCAGGATTATTTGGGGGGCAGTGGGTGCAGGTGGGGCTTGAATATGTACCTTTGTTCAAAGTGGGGAACACTCAAAAAAGTATGAAAACCACTGTGTTAGAGAGAGATAAACAACACACAATCTTCTACTCTGAATTTCTTTGGGTTCTTTTGTATTTTAGCACAGTCATAAGTCTTTGATGCTCATGTGGGTTTGTGTCTCCTGTGTCACAGGTGGAAGTGGACGGAGAGAAGTTTAAAGGGAGGGGCTCCAATAAGAAAGAAGCTAAAGCTCACGCTGCTTTGGCTGCTCTGGAGAAGTTGTTCCCAGAAGAACTCGAATTGTCACCGTTTAGTAAAAACATTCCTAAGAAGAAGGTCACCTACACAGACATGGTGACGTTATCTCACCCCCATGATCAGTAGAAGTGGACACGTCGTGGTATCTGGTGTCGCCTTAACTCTGAGGTGTGTTTTATTTGTTCCACAGCACATCCCAGGGTTCGGCACCATCAGAGGTATTCCCTCTGATTCGGGGACTCGAGGCTGGGGTCCACACCGAGGGGGTCGAGGAAGAGGACGAGGCAAACCGTATCTTCCTGGAACAAGCTACAACAAAAGTAAGCAGTGTAACATTAAAGAGTCCAAAAAGAACCCACCTGAAATCCAACAGAATGATGGCTAAAACCTTTTATTCCTTTATCTTTAAAAGCAAACTACAGTTACGAGAGCAGCTCTGGCTCCGGTTATCGTAAGTATCCAAAATGTCAGCGTTTGTTTCTATTCCAGGACATGGCTCTACTTTCATATTATGTGATCTTTGAAACACAAAGTAGCTCAAGAAACATTCTGCGAGTGGGAGAATGACACCCTCTCACATGCCTTTTATCTCACACCTAAAGCAACAACATGACAACTTGTCTCCTATTGTTCGACTCAAGGCACAGAAATAAATTAAAACAACATTAGGAGAATCTTCTAGTCAGTAAAAGCAACACAGTTGTTTTTAGCTTATTCTTTTGGTCGCCACAGCAAGACATTTACAACATTCTTTAACATTTTTATCTGTTGGAAACAGATTATTTTTTATTCACTACCAGTCAAAAGTTTTTGGACACCCTAATCTTTCCAGTTATTTATTGCAATTCAAGTCGTGCAAATTCAATGAATAGCTTGAAATGGTCCAAAGGTAAGTACTGAACAGCCAGAGGTAAAAAAAAAAAAAAGGTTTGGTTACCCAAAACTGAAAAATAATGTACATTTCAGAATTTTACAAATAGGCCTTTTTCATAGAACATGAAGTGTGTTAACAATTTAAAGGTTGAATCAGCCTTTATAGCTGGTGCTACTGATTCCTACAAGTGTTCCTACTTTTCGCGAGTGAATGTGTTCATCTGTTATACCTGCCGAAGGTTTTTGTTGACCATTTTGGTCCATAAATTGATTCCATGATTATTATTTTTTTCAACTCAAATTGCGTATTTTGTTCTATATTTTCAATTCAGAGTGCAATGACACAATAAACTAAATAATTTTCAGTACAAAGCTGGAAAAAATTGGTGTTCTAAAACTTTTGACCATTAGTGTACATCAGATCTATCAACCTTCATGTTTAACACCATAGTCTGAGCCCTCTGGTGTGATTTTATAGCAGCAGCACCTTTATTGAAATTGACTGAGGTCTGCAGATGTTTGCTTTAAATCGGAGTCGTGAAACACACGATAAAACTGCTCCATATTTTTATTTATTGGTATTCAAGTAGAATTTGTTCCTATGTTTGCTATACCACGTTCAGCATATCGCAATTGTTGACTAAATTTGCACCAATACCACACACTGTGATGTACTTTGGAACACGTGAACACAAGAAATTTATCACATCTTTGCAGTAAATTGTTACTGGTTTGCTGATGTTTTCCAGTCTTGTTTTGCACATTTTTAATTGTAAGTTCTTCAAAATAAAAAATAGAATAAGCATTGATATTTTTTGTTAGTAGATCACAAATAAAAAATTGTCTATAAAAAACATGCAGGACAACATTAGCTGGTCACCTGTGTGCGAATAAATCAGTAACTGACATTCTGAGGATGAACAACTTGTATAATCTGTGCCGGAAATTATTTGGCCATTTTAGCCAAGAATGTCCCCAAGTATTTAGTCAACAACTTATTCTCCAACATGCACAAATAAAGCCCATTATTATCTCTGAGCTTTGATTCTGCAGCTATTATAGCTTTTTTTAATGTGTAAATGCTAATTCTGGAGCAGATTCTAGTGTTGATGTATTCAAATTTCCTTTGTGTGTGTAAGGAACCTGTTTACACTTTAAGTTGGGTATTATTTTAATTTCTTTACAAACTATAGGTCTATTAAACATCATTAGTCTTCTATGTGCATTGCTGTTTTTATGATTTTGTTTGGTGTCATATTTACATTTAGTTAAGAGCTAAACAATTCCCTACATCTGTCTTTTTCTTTCATTAATGGCTACCACACTACTTGCAAACTTCTCTCTGAAAAAGAAAGTCTTTGCTTTTCATTTATTTGCATTAGCAGAAGCTATCGTGCATTTTAATCTATAAGAATATTCAAGCTGTAACTTCATTTTTTTTCCCAATCATTTAAAAAATTGCCCCCATAATATTTCCCTCGTTTCATACCCTGTGTATAATGTGTGTTAGGAATAACTGTTAAGACATGAAATGATGTTTCTTTTTGATCTTTTAGATAAACTTTACAGTAGCAGCTCCACCATCACTGCTGCTAAAGACTCCAGCTCTATGAGCAGCGACGTCGGCTACGGAACCTTTTATCCCGAGAGCAGCAGCACCGTCTCAGCCCCGCCCGTCCCCAGTGCCAGCAGCAGCGCCACCGGAGTGGCGGCACAGAGCTACCAGTCCATGCCTCCTCCCTCCGACCAGCAGAGCCCGTACAGCTATGGGTACGGAGAGGAGAAGAAGAAGATGCTAACGCAGAGTCAAAGCCAGAGCCAGAGTGGCTACAACAGCATGTACAGCACAGCCTACCCCACCTCAGTCACTGGAGGGCAGGGATACAGCTCTTATGGTGAGTAACAGGGCTGAGTCACGTCTTTAATAATCCATGATCAATTACAACCCAATTATCATTACGTTGACCAGCATTTTTTCCAATTACAATTAAAATTACAATCATTATTTTCTCCTGAAAGAAATTACAACTACAATATTTGTATTTCCTGAAGAAAATGCAAGCTGTGTTAGCATTAGCTTATCTTAGCCCAACATAAGCATTAGTCTAGCATTGACATTAGCTTAGCGCATTAGCTATCCACTTTAAAAATGGCATCGAAGCTGAAAAGTCACTGCAGTTGAATGGCTGTAGGTCAAAAACAGTTGAAGATGGAGGAAAAGTAAAATAGTTAAAAGACAAAAGGAAGCTGAATATTTTATAAGTTGATTGGTTTAAATCTGCCAAAAAATGGCTGAACAGCTGAAGTTCAAAGATTAAGGGGAAAAAAGGTGAAAAGGCTGAAATTCCCAATAGAAATGAATGGGGAAAAAAGTTACAAATGACAAAATTAAATGCATAAATTCTGTGAACGCAGGACCTAAGAACAAAATACTATGATGAATAATAATAATAAAGAGAAACTTAACTGATTATGTTCTCAATTACTAAAGTTCAATTACAATTACTGAGCCTTTAATAAATATGCCCATAAAATGTATAACCTTCCTCTTGTGTTAGCTTTCTGTTAGCATTTCATAAGATAACATCTTAAATCAGCTGTAAATATTATCTATCCTCTAATTAATTTCTCATCTCTTAGTTTCCTTGTTAAACTTCCTAATCCAGGAAAATATTGGTATTAATGTTTTTGGTGTGGGCGTCGAAAGGCTTTTTTTTTTTTTTTTTATCAGTATACCTATAGATTTAATTAATTATTTAAACAGTAAAACCATAGAACTGTAACTTTGTGTTTAATTACATTGCAAATGACAGTTTTTATAGAGTTTTCATGACAATTACAATCACAGTCAATTATCTGAACTGCAACTTTTTTTTTCAAAAGTTTTCAATTATAATTATGTCATAATTGCAATTAATGACCAATTATGATTACAATTATAACTGACCTCAACCCTGATGGATGGATGGAGATGTTAAAGTAACTACTCTGATGTGCTCAGGAGTGCGTCGTGGTGCGAGGACTTTGACCTTTATTGTGAAAAACAAAGAACGTGTTGATTGATTCCAGACGACTCTCTGTCGTGTTCCTCTCTGGGTGAAGGGCTAGACTATTGATCTGATCAACTATTCTACGTATATCTCTGAAATACTATTGATTCAAACATCTACAAACGCAATCAGGCCGTGTGCACGAGGACTCTGTTGTTTTTGGGCTGATGTTTTTTTATTCAGCAAAGAGTCGTTTATCGATAGATTTATTAGGAATGGTGGAAAACAAGAATTATGTAACTCCAGGTGTTTGTGATGCGTTCATATTTAGACACTGCACTAATATTCTGTGTACACGGTAAAAACAACCAAATAAATGTTGTGGTGATTGTGTTTTACTGATTTAAACCAAAATAGAAATGCAGAAGAAAGAAAAAAAAGAAACACAATAAAATCAGCGTTTTTCTGTTTTTAAAATTAAAATAATAAAAGTGGAGAAATCTTGTTTTGTTTGTGTGATATTTGGATATTTATGTTAAAGTTCTTAAAGAAATATCTGTTTTATCATTTATTCTATACAAACACAATACATGTAATAATAAAAAACTGCATACAATAAATTATAAAACACATTTTTCTATACAAACACAATACATGTAATAATAAAAAAACTGCATACAATAAATTATAAAACATTTTTATATACAAACACAATACATGTAATAATAAAAAAAACTGCATAGAATAAATTATAAAACATATTGCTTTGAAATTGAATTTTCAATGTCAGCACTGCGGAAAGAGCAAAACTCACAGCGGAATAAGCAAAAATGAATTTTCCGTTAGTGGGCGTGCTCATAATCAATCTCAGTACGAGGTAAACTCAGACTGTGACACTGGTACATGAACTTTTGGTCAAACTATCACAATGATGTGAAGCCTTTTTTCAGGGTTCAACGTTAAAGGCTTGGTTGTGGTGGTGCGTTCAGGGACGGCTCGCAAAACTGTCTAAAATGCACTTCAATGTTGTAAATGTTTTGTGTTTTGTCTTCTGCTTGATTTAAATGCAAAGAAATTGATAAAAAATATATATATATATATATTATACAAACTATGACTAAATTGCGTACTGTATATAATTAGCACAGATTACACTTGTGGTTGATAATATATACAAATCTAAACTATGGAAATTATTAGTTTTTAAAATAAAAATAAAAATTGTATATTCTTTAACGCCCTAAGAATGTCCAAATATCACACAAACAAAACAAGATTTTATCAATTTTGACCAAGTACATCAAAGCCACGAAAAATTAACTAAAGCAGCTTTTTTATTTATTTATTTTTTTAAATTGAGTTTTAAAAGTGAATTCCAGGACTTCTATTTTTAAATCATTTTAATGGATTAGCTGTCTGATTAATCTCCTGTTTTTTTAAACTTCCTCATTTTAATGCAGCGGATGCACCACAGTCAGCCTTAAACGTTAAAAAACTTTGATCAAATATGAAATTCTACTTTTTAAAATATGTAATCAGCTCAAATTGTTCTCTACAAGGTTTTTTTTTTTTTTTTTTAAATTTGTGTTAACATCTGAATTAATAGTGCTTGTTTATCATTTGGCTGTATTTTGTTGTTGGCTGTAATTTTGGATTAATGAATATAAAAATCCTTCCAAAATTATTTTAATTCACCTAAAATCAGCAGGAAAAGAAGTGGAATGTTTTTCACTTTTCTACTCTGATAATTAATGACAGAAAACATGCTTTTATTTGCTTTGTGTCATTGTTAGCGTAGGGCTGGGTCCATATATGGATGAAAACTCATATCTCCATATTTTTTCTCAAAAGGCTGATATGATATAATTCTCAATTTTTTTAACTCAAAAGTTTGACCAGAAAGACAATTCTGGGTAATAAACAAGTAAATTAATTTAAAAAAAAAAAAAAAAGGCTATAAATTAAAAATGTATTGTAGACAATTCTGACATTTTCTATATCACCAAAATAGAAATATTATGTCTTGAATCGCCATATACTACCCAGGCATATGTTAGCGTAGAGGTTTATTGATCACATGACATTTTATTAGGCAAGAAACATTCCTGGTTTGTGAGGATTATTTACCATTTACCTTACGGCAGGGTTTTTCAACCTTGGGGTCAGGACCCCATGAGGGGTCGCCTGGAAATAAAATGGGGTTGTCTGAAATTTGGTAAAAATAAAATAAAAAAAAAAAACCTAAGCAAAAATGTATTAAAACTGTATTTTACATTTTGTTTTATTATTATTATTTTTCAAATACACATCACACACACAATAAATATCAAATAATTAAATTTTATTCTTTTTCAAATAATAATAATAATAATAAATTATAAAAATATGCGTCCTTTTCACTTTGTGCACTAATCCTGGCTACTCTGTGTTTGTAACACTTTAAACTAATTCTAGAAAAAATAAATGTCTTTGGGGTCATTTATGATGTCAAAATGGGGTCATGACCCAAAGCAGCTCTGGCATAAGGGTAATGATTTGTCTTTATTTTATGTTTACATTGGGTTTGATTTCTATTATCTCGCACATGATAAGATTTCTTTGTTTTTTTTTTTTACATTTCTTTGTAGTATTTCATTCACATCCTCATTCTTGTCCATTCACAGGTTGGGGAAACCAGTCTACCTGGAGTGGGAACCAGCAGCAGGCACACAGTGGCACGTTCCCATCCTACGACCAAGGCTCATATTCTGGATACAGCAGCAACGTAAACTACTGAGAAGCCACGCCCACTTTCATACCCCCACCAGGTTGTTTAACACCGCCTTCTGTTTCCAGGAAGAAGTTCCTTTCTCTTTGGTTTCTTTGGGCTTTTAGCTTCTCACTTTTTACCTTAGTTACACTTTCTGCGTCAAATCTAGTTT
Source organism: Gouania willdenowi (assembly GCF_900634775.1). Classification (NCBI taxonomy): domain Eukaryota; kingdom Metazoa; phylum Chordata; class Actinopteri; order Blenniiformes; family Gobiesocidae; genus Gouania; species Gouania willdenowi. The sequence goes on from NC_041044.1 coordinate 41,225,423, forward strand.
GTTTTAAGACGTAAGATAACGATTATTTGTGTCACTGAAAGACTAAAATTATGTTGTAGATAAAAATATAAATGTCTTATTTTAAAGTTTAAAGTTTTAAAAAAGGAAGAGATGTTTGGATTGTTTTTTTTTTTTGTTTTTTTTTGCTGTTTCTTGGATTGTGATTGGTTCTGACTGTGTGTGTGTGTGTGTGTGTGTGTGTGTGCGTGCGTGTGACCTCAGTCCGCAGTGCCGGCCGACGCCCGTCAGAATATGAAGATAATGAATGCAAGAGTTCAGCTCAGGACGTTTCGACTTCCCATGTAAACATAGCAGAGATTCTCCTCACGTCACCGTGAGCAGATGTTTTTCTGCTGCAGCTTCACAACGTGTGACCATGTAGCAACACTAGCGTTAGCAACGGTTAGCGTGGGCTGCACTCACCCACATGTGGAAAGCAGGGACGTGTAGCAGCAACGACCTATTAAAGAGCTCACGTGAAATCCTCTGTGTGCGTGTGTGTGTGTGTGCGCGCGTGTGTGTGTGCGTGTCATAAGGAAATGCATAAATAAAGTGTGTGTAGAAGCAAACACTTTGAAGGAAAAGTCACATGTAAGCACCGGGATGTCAATAAAACTCTAATGAAACTAAGACTGGACGACTTCATTGGCTGAAAAGGAAAAAATCATCATCAGTGTTTGTTACATTTTCAATAATAATTGAATTGAATAAAATTTCATTTTTCTTGAAAAATTATTTTTGTGTTTTGTTTATTTTTTTCTTCTGCAATGTAGTGTTCTCTATTCTGATGTGATACAGATATTACAGCCTTGAGAATTGGCCGATATCGATCCTATTAGGGCTGGGTGATATGGATCCAAAACTCATGTTTTGTTACTTTTTCAAAATGATGATAAACAATATAAACCTCTATATTTTTCACTCAAAGTCTGACCAAAAAGACAATTCTGGGTTAAAGATGCTGAAGCAAAACATCACACAAGCACATTTATTAAACAGCTGCACAATATGTGACACTTTTGGCTTTTTCTCTTTTAAGGGACAGCACGTGTGAGTGAGTTCTGAAGGTCTGGGTTAGGACGTATGTTTAAATGTTAAATGTCACGGGTGAAAAAAAATATAAAGGTAAATATGCAAATTCACCAGAAGTGCCAACATAAAAGCTCATTGACACAAACATTTATTTATTTTAGATGTAACATTTAGATTTAATTTTTAAGAGTTATATATTTTGATTATGATTTCATATTTAACATTCAAGTTCTAGATTTACATATAACTTTCATTTTTAAGAATTAGATTATCATTTAAATATTTTTACGAACAAAAAAGGAAATATCAAGTTTCACAAACATTAATGTAAATCTAGTCAAAAGTAACAAGAAAAAGTCAAGAGTTTTAGACGTGGTTTGTTGCTAAATGTTGCGGTTTATTTTAGCTCGTGCCTGAAACAGAAACAGTTAAATAAGAGGTTTCAGCAGTTTTTATTGTGAAATCAATGAATTAAAGAAAGAAAAACCCAAACCAGGAGGAAGGAGAACTTGTGATCAACACAGAGGTGGAAAAAGTGTAGTGTGGACACGAGCTATAATAACCACTGGGTCACATGGTTCTGGTCTTGGGACTGAGTCAGGGAGTGAGCAGTGATCATGCCTGAGCAGCATGTTCCAGAGGGACGGCCTCCCTCCTGGAGCCTCTCCTCCAGGAATGTAGATAAAAGACCAGGAGGAACAATGTGTGGGTGACGGAGAGGGTCCCCTCGGGTCACCACAGACATCCTCATCCTCAGCCATTATTATTATTAATAATAATATTATCAGCGGTGAGTGATTTATCTCTGATTTCATTATCTCTGCTGCAGATGATTCTGCTTCTTCCTTCTTCTTTTCACAGTTTGTCCCTCGCTTCTGGATAGGAACCTAAATTAAAGTCTTGCCGCTGCTTTTAGTCGGTCATGGGACAATATCCCAAGCTTTTATTTTGAAAGGGCATTGTTAATGCATCAGAATGGGGCAGATCTGCCTAATAATGCCTGATTGTAAAGTCACACATGCTAAAACAAACAGAAACTTTTTTTGCAATCGCTAAATATGTTGCTTTACCCGTGGCATTTAGATTTAACATTTAGATTTAGATTTAACCTTCAGATTTAATATTTGACATACACAAATATTGCTGTAAATCTTGTCAAAAGTGACAAAACATTTTTTTAAAGGTGGTTTGTTCCAAAATGTTGCTGTTTATTTTAGCATGTGCAACTTTACAATTGGTGAAATAAACTCTACTGCTTCCAGGTCGACATTATAAATGAGAACTGGTTCTCAACAACTTATTTGGTTAAATAAAGGTTAAATAAATAGATAAAGAGTGCTATCAATGTCTTCTTACTTCTAACAGTAGGAAGCAACAATTTGGTGATTGTGTAATTTTTATTAAAGCATAGTGATTTTTTTTTGTTCACTGCTGGTTAAAAAAAAAATCTTACAGATTTATTTTAGTTTGTTTAATTTTATAGTGTTAAATATTAAATCTTAAATGTTAAATCTAAATCTAAATGTTTTCTCTAAATTTTAAATGTTTTCTCTAAATTTTAAATGTTAAATCTAAATGTTGCATCTAAATCTAAATGTTAAATATGAAATCTTAAATGCTAAACGTGAAATCCAATTCTAAATCTAAATGTTTTCTCTAAATTTTAAATGTTAAATTTAAATTTTAAATGTTAAATCTAAATGTTAAATATGAAATCTTAAATGCTAAACGTGAAATCCAATTCTAAATCTAAATGTTAAACATTAATTGTGAAATGCTGAATGTTTATTCAAAATGTTAAATGTTGACCCTAAATGTTAAATCTAAATGTTAAATGTTCAATCTAAATGTCATAGGTGAAACAACATATTTAGCTAATATGCAAATTGTATTTGAATGTGTAAAATGTTTGTTATTAAAGTATTATGTGAGTCCTTTAGCCACTGCTTGAATGATGTCGTTGATTTGCTTTAGCCTACATGCTGACGTGACCTCTGACCCCTCTCAGCCTCACACACTACTTTGATTAAATCCTTTTAGACCCAAGCTGTGATTGGTCCGGGCCTGAAGCCAATCACAGAGCCTCTTTTAATCATTGCAAACATCATATTTTGTTATGTTATTTTGTTGTGTGTGTGTGTGTGTGTGTGTGCGTGCGTGTGTTCGTGTGTGTGTGTGTGTGTGTGTGTGGGAGCATGTTATTCTTTTAAAACTGCACTAACTTCTCATTGATGTGTGTGGATGTTAAAAGCTTGAAGATGGCGGTGAGTCTTCTAGCCATCCTGATGGCCGGGGTCTCCATGGTTTCCTGCTTCCCCATGGCTTTCCAAGACCTGGAGGACCACAGCAGTAAGGAACCCTGCCCCCGCACTGGTACCATCTCTGTAAGAACCCGTCCTCATGGTTGTGTTCGTGGTCCCACGCAGCCAACAGGACCTCCATCCGGTTCCTGGCCTTAGGGGACTGGGGTGGTCTCCCCTACCCTCCTTACATCACAGCGGTGCAGAAGACCACGGCCCGGGAGATGAGCAGAGTAGCCGAGCAGATGGGAGCCGACTTCGTCCTGGCCTTGGGAGACAACTTCTACTACAAAGGTGTGAAGAGCGTGGACTCGCCTCGGTTCCAGGTGAGGGAGGTGTGAGAGGGAGGTGTGAGAGAAGCATCAAGTGAAATAATACTGGTGGATCTTCTCATCAGGACACGTTTGAGTCTGTCTATACTGCAAAGTCTCTGCAAATCCCTTGGTTTGTTCTGGCGGGAAATCATGACCATGCTGGAAATGTCAAAGCTCAGATTGATTACAGCCACAGATCTGACAGATGGTGAGTCTGCAAATGACTGGTGTCTGGTTTCCTGTTTAAACTTCAGATACATGTTTACACCTGAGCTAGGGCTGGGCGATGTGGACCAAAAATCATTTGTCAATATTTTTTACTTGAAATGGCGATATACGATATAAATCTCGATAATTTTATCTCAAATAGTCTGACTAGAAAGACAATTCTGGGTTAAATTTTCTGACGTTAAATGCCACACAGGCACATTTATTAACAAACAGCTGCACAATACGTGTCACTTTGGGCTTTTTCTCCTAGAAGGGACAGCATGTGTGAGTGAGTTCTGTAGAGTGGCTTGTTTAGGTGAATGTCTGGGTTAGGATGCACTCAGTGATCATCAAACTGAGCTTTTCATGCAGTTCTGAGAAGTAGTGAAAGCAGCAACTCCTAAAACAAGTATTTGATACGAAATAAGCTATAGTATATATATATATATATATATATATATATATATATATATATATATATTTAGGTGATATTGTAATTTTCTTCATAGCCAAAATAGAAAAGTTGATATATCTTGAGCACAAGGTTTCTAAAGTAGGGTTAAACAAGGTTTTTTTTTTTCATGAAATTTACTTTCATTTCCTCACATGTTTCGACTATCAACTGCCAGTCTTCTACAGAGGTGTCTGCTGATCGCTTTGATTTGTCCTCGACTTTTGTGTAATAACAATTCCAGCAAGTTTATTTTGTCATGTTTCTTTTTGAATAACTAGTGCAGTGCCCGTAGGAAGTATGTGTTGCTATAGAAAAGTGGGAGGTTAAGGTTCATGGATGGTTTACATCAGAGCTTTAATTCCTCTTTAATTCAAAATAAAAGTTAATTCCTCTTTAAACTGACCTTGTAAACACTTCATTCCTAATGCAAATTTAATTCTGAATTATACACACACACACACACACAGAGACAGGGGTTCCTTGCTAGATAGATAGATAGATAGATAGATAGATAGATAGATAGATAGATAGATAGATAGATAGATAGATAGATAGATAGATAGATAGATAGATAGATAGATAGATAGGTTAAGGTTTCATTTATTCCGACAACTTCTTTTCAGGAAATGTACTTTGATCTCCCAGCATGTTTCCACTGTCAACTGCCAGTCTTCTTCAGAGGCATCTGCTAATCACTTTGATGTCTTCTTGTACTAATTCCAAATAGGTTCATTTTGTGTTTTTGAATCATATGTTTAGGTTTCATTTATTCACACATTAATAAAATGTACAATAATTGCTGGAGAACAATCGCACAACAGAAGAAGAACCAACCTAAAGTCTCAAAAATTTGGCACCATTTCACTTAAACTACACACAGAGGTAGAACTAACATCTGTGAAACAAAACTAACAGTAATATGTTAGAATCAAAGCAGCAGAAAACTATTGTTTATTTATATATATTAAGAATTGTATTTTTTTTTAATGAATTTGGGAAAACTTTTGACCACAAGGGGCGGGCAATGTCGTCCTTGCCCCCGCAAATTCTGCGAATGCTGGAGACACTGGTTTAGCTCTTTGTGAGTTAGAAGTTCTCAGTGTTATGCAATTAAAAGTTTAACATATTTGCTAACATTTACATGATTAAAGTTAACTAAACTGTCCTTTTGTGAACTGTGTTGTTACAAAGTGAGAATCCAGAACTGAAACTTTGAATCTCTTTCCCGGTCTTTGTAGGAGATTCCCGTCTTACTATTATGAGCTCAACTTCCGCATCCCTAACACGGGGAAGACCCTCACCATCATCATGCTCGACACCGTCCAACTCTGTGGAAACTCGCTGGACTACGAGGACGAGAAGCCGCGGGGCCCCCTGCTGGAGGGGGAGGCCAACCGTCAGCTGGAGTGGCTGCAGGAGCGACTGGCTCGGTCCAAGGCCGACTTCCTGTTGGTGGCGGGTCACTACCCGGTGTGGTCGGTGTCAGAACACGGGCCCACTGAGTGTCTGCTGCACAGGCTTCGACCTCTGCTCATCAAATACAAGGCCACGGCTTATCTTTGTGGCCATGATCACAATCTGCAGGTTTGTTTACTAAGAAAGTGCAGGAGTTACATAACACACAACGTCTGCTGCGTTGTACATTTGAAAGTACATAAGGCTGACGTTACGCTGTTATTATCTGTCATTAGTATGAATAAGGAGTCATGAAGGCTGTCATTAAATGTTGTTCGCTATTATATGACACCTTTGGAGCTATGTTGGCATTTTTGGGTTAAGTGAAGGGATCTAGTGGGGTTAGGCAGGTTTAGGGTTAGGTTTAGGGGTTAGGTCATTTTAAGGCTTAATGACAGCCTTCATGACACCTTATTCATGCTAATGACATATGTCATGTCATAATAATGACAACGTAATGTCAGCCTTATCTATAAAACGTCAAGTAAAGTGTTATCCCTTTTTCTCTTGAAGTTGGTGCGTAATAAGGACTATTGGTCATATTACACAACTATCCATTTCTCATGATCTGAATATAGATTATTTCTTTTTTTTAGGGTTAGGGTTAGGCTGACGAGTGAACTGCTAAACTGAAGAATAGTAGTTCTGACTGACTGTTGTTCTTAAATATTAACTCTCTCAAGGTCACCTATGAAAAGAGGACTGGAACTAAACTGAAAACTGCTTTACTTTGAAGGCCATCCTCTTCACAGCACTTTTAATGCACTAAGAAGTTATTTTAGTGGGTGTCTGGTGATGCCTTCACATCGAACACAACTTCAGCGACTGTGGCCGCTAGATTACATTCAAAATCACTGTAAACGACACGACGTCAAGCAACGACCTCCCTTCCCATCGCTTTCTTGCTTTTTGCTCCTTTTAATGCATTTTTGCTACATTACTCCCATTTCTACCACTTCTCAATCACATTTCAATGCATTTTTTGCAGATATTTTAAACTTTCATGATATTTTCAGCACTGATAAACCCTCTCCACCACTTTCCCACCTAATGTTGACCCATTATTGTCATTTTTAACCTCTTTTCACTATATTTCATGCTTATCACATTCACGATTTGCTATGGCCATTATTTGCCAGTTTAAAATAAATGTTCCTACTAATTATTCCAATCTTGACACTTTGAACCCTTTATACCACTTTTTCTGTCTGTTTTTGTCCACTCTAATTTTAACCAATTTCTGTGGTTTTTAAAATTCCATTTCACCACTTTTTTCACCATTATTTGTCAATTTGAACCCTTTTCATTTCTAATTAAAACAATGATATACATCTTTAAAATGACTATATACTATGGCGCAAATAATAGTAAAACTCTCTGGATAACAGTGAATATTATTCAGATAATAAAATCTTGAGTTCTAACGTGTGCGTCCTCCTCTCTTCGTCAGTATATCGAGGAGTCGGATGTGGGCTACGTGGTGAGCGGTGCCGGGAACTTCCTGGATCCAGATGTTAGACACTGGAATCACGTCCCCAAAGGAACCGTGAAGTTTTTCACGGGCCAGGCTTCGACGCTGGGAGGCTTCGTCCACGCCGAGGTCACAAAGAACCAGATGTTCCTCACGTTTGTCCAGGCTAAAGGAACCTCACTGTATCGCACCGTTCTCACTCAGAGGGACCTGAACTAGACCAATCAAACGGATCCGACACATGACGCTTTTGCTCCATTTTATTGGCATTAAAAGTTTTGTGTTCTTCGCTCAATCACATGTACATTTGTATCTTAACGTGAATATTGCTGTTTATATGGGAACATTGCTTTGTAAGCTTGATTTTAAGAGCCTTTAAGTCACAATAAAGTCATATTTGATGAATTGATTAGACACGGCCAAACCCTACTGTAAATACACAGCAACATAAACCTATGAAATTCTGGCTCAAAGATTTGTACAGAAAAATCAGTTCAGTAAAAAAAATCACTCAAAGACATCTAAAATGTGTTCTAACTGAATCTTAACAACATTGTATATTCTCTTTGTATTATTAAAACTTGGTGCATAAAAAATGAGTTTAATTTGGTATGTGAGTTGGTGTCATCCAAAGAGAATAAACCATTTTGTTTAAATGGTACGTCAATGAATCAAACTCCTTATATCCAGACTATTTTGATTTATTTTTACCACATTATAAAGTCTGTAAAAGTTTAAAGTAACAAGACTAACAATGAAAACATGCATTTGATGATGAGTCGAGAGTGTTTTCTTGCCTTCTGAATTTTATCTGCATTTATAAGCTAAGGAAAATTATTAAAACGTGTATAATTTTGTATATATCAAAATTTCTGGGGTATAGGACATTACTTTTTTCATTTAAAAATTTAATAGGCGACTTAAACACTGCAGTGACCTATCTGTGTTTTTTGTTTTTTGTTTTTTTTTCAGCCTGCAGCACCACCTAACAAATAAACATGTTGAATTACTTTAAATGTGAATCAATGCATAAATACATAAGTAAAGGCATATTTAACATTACACTTCATATCATTTGGTAACTAAGTTGAAGTATTGAGTTCGTTTTTAATTCCTGCAAGTTAATTTTGTATTATTTTTTATTGATATATGTTCAGGTTTAATTTATTCAGACAACTTTCTTTCAGGAAATTTACTTTGAAATGTATTTCAATTTACTTTGAAATGTATTCAAAGTAAATTTCCCTAAAAAAACATGGTCTGAATAAATTAAACCTTAACATATGAGTTTGTTCTTGTCTCATGACGGAGGAAAATAACCTTTGTACAAGTTAACATGCGTCTCTGAGCGCTCAACCTATTAATATATAGCTCCACAATCGATCACATGACACAAAATGTGTGTGTTCTTAACACAGTTTTTGTCAGACTCTGACGTTTTACTGCTGCTGCTATTTTTGTTGTCACTTTGTTTATTTCTATTTTTTGTTGTTGTTTTTTGACAACTGAACCAGTGTAAGGTGGATTGTACAAGTTAAAATGCATCTCTGAGCGCTCAACCCATCAATATATAGATCCACGATCGATCACATGACACAAAATGTGTGTGTTCTTAACACAGTTGTTCTGAGGTCATCGCCAACGTCTGTTTTGTGTAGTTTTGGACTCATTTTGTATAGGTTATCTTTTTTTTGATTTTGTGTATTTTTGTTGTCACTTTGTGTATTTTTATTTTTTTGTTGTAATTTTGAGGTTTCTTCTTCATTTTTGTATAATTTTTTGTCTATTTGTGTATCTTTTGCTCATTTTGGGTATTTTTGTTGTCACTTTGTCTATTTTTGTTGTTGTTTTTTGACATTTGAACCAGTGTAAGGCGGTAAAGGAGAAAAATAACCTTTGTACAAGTTAAAATGCATCTCTGAGCGCTCAACCCATCAATATGTAGGTGCACGATCGATCACATGACACAACGTTAGTGTTCTTTACACAGTTTTTGTTCTGACGTTTTACTGCTGCTGCTGAGGGACTATAAAGGTGAGGAGAAGTTGCACTCTGCTCCGTCACAGTGAGCCGCCTGGCCTGCCAACGCTGGATTAGGCTGTATGACAGCAGCTTGGCAGTGATTGTGACCACGATAATCTCAGCCAACCAATGACAACTACCCCAGTAGGTGATCCATGATCCAGAACAGACGGGTTTTCTATTTTTATACTCTTCCTCTAGTGACGTGTTGAATGTATCACTAGGAAATCCTCTGCTGGTGTATCTGCTTTGGGATGCTGCCATTTAAGAGTTACTCTGATTTAAAAAGACTTTCAATGGTTCAGAGATTTCAGACATATGTATACATATATATGAGAAAACTGTCTGTGTAACACACACAAAGGTTTCAATATAGACAAATGTTTGCACTTCATTTGACACCAGTATTTGCTAAAAGAGCCACAGTTTGACCTCTGACCTCTGATGTGCTACAGGGAGATACTGTAACTGTGTTGATAGGCAGATTTGATCACAGCAAGAGCCACAACAATGTGATTGTCCTGATCCGAGGGCCATATTATCAACACTCATGTCAGTATTTTGAGAGAGAGAAAAATATTAATCTGAACTTTAATACAGGAACAAGTACAACAGGTTTGGATGTTTTTGTTGCAATTTTGAGTGCTTTTGGAGTATTTTGTAGGTTTTTTCTGTTTTCCTGTCGTTTTCTCAGTTTTTCTACTTGTTTTGTCTATTTTTGTTGTCATTTTGTTTGTTTTTCTGTTATTCTATGGGTAATCTAGTTATTTTGTGTAGTTTTATTGTCATTTTGTGTATTATTAGACATTTTGTATGTTTTGTCTGTTTTCATTGTTTTGAAATTAGTTCGTATAGGTTCTTGTTTTCATTTAGTTTGTTAATTCTTGTCATTTTTTGTATTTTACTGTCACTTCATGTATTTTTGTTGTCAGTTATCATCTTTTTGTTGTTGTTTTTGTGTTTTTGTATGATTTTATGTCTATTTGTGTATCTTTTGCTTCTATCGTGTATTTCTATTGTCATTTAGTTTATCTTTGGAGCTGTTTGGTGTATTTGTTTTGGGTGGCTGCACAAAATCTGAGGGCATGGTGCCTGAGGGCACGATAAAAAGGGGAACGTCAAACTCTCTTTCAACAAATGAAAAATTGTGTTGGAAACGTGTTGGATCTAATTTATTCTCCTCCTCTACTTCCATGTTGGATTGATGGATGAAAGTCTTCTCCATGTCTTATTTACAGTTGACATGTGGTGAGTGATATCGTGATCTAATTACACTCTGGAACACCCTGGAACGTCACCAATGAGGAGATGCCAGCAGGAATTTGGCAGAAGCTCAGCAAAGCTTGTGAGGATCAGTGGAAGTCCTTCAGTTGAATGGAGTTCCATCTCACACCATCATTTGTCTCCAGAGAATTCATCAATTCATTCAAATGTTTGTTATTTAGTCTCCCTGATTGGTCAGAAGTGAACACATGTTCATCTTTCAACGAGAGGGACTTTGACCAAATATCGCATGTGATTACAAGTGCATTTTGTTTTGAAAAGCTGGAAGTAGAGGTTGGTGTTTAGAAACCTTTAGCCTCCCCCAGAGGTGGTAGGTTTGACCGTTTAAGGCACATGCTTCAACCTCAAGGTTCGGGGGCCAAATCCGGTCCTTTAGACCATCAAATTTGGCCCACTCGAGAATGAAAAAATGATAAATATGTAATATTTTGTAAATTACCATCTAATTCAGGTGTGGATATCTCAGTCCCTTTAAATATAAAAATTCTATTAATATCCACAATATTCACAGGGCTCAGTTTTCCAGTTGTTATATGAAATTATGGCAGTCATTTTTAAACTGAAATTGTTGAAAGAACTCACAATTTTTCAAAACTCTGGCAAATTTTCCTCAAATTAATCCACGAAATTTTCCCAAATTTGCAAAATTAGGGATATTTAAGTAAAGATCCTCCAGTGATTGATCATTTAACCGTGGACGTGCAAACCAGGGCACATTTATGTTAAATTTGCTCTTTTTCAAACAAAAAATCTGTGGTATTTGGTCACTGAACTAATGTGACTTTAACACCACTGGTTTCAGGCATTAGGTTGAAGAATGAATAAAGACATCCATCTCATTAGAGTTTTAGTACACAAGTATCAAACACGAGGCTTGCAGACCAAATTTGGGTCACCAGAGCTTCCATTTCAGCGCGTCGGAGAAGTTTGCACAAAATGATTATTATATCACAATAGTTGTCTGTAATTGTTTTATTTGATTCTTATGTTATCGTGTCATTTTAATGTAATGTAAATGTATTTCTGTTCAGTGTTGTAACTTTGCTGCCTCTTGGCCAGGACTCCCTTGAAAAAGAGGTTTTTAATCTCAACGGGATTTTTTTTCCTGGTTAAATAAAGGTTAAATAAAATAAATAAATAAAAATATGAAAATCATCATGTATTAAAATATTTTGGATTTCACTTGTAGTTCTTTGGTCTCCACCTGCCTCCACATGGCTACAGTGAGGAACAGAAGTATTTGAACACCCTGCAACTTTGCAAGTTCTCTCACTTGGAAATTATGGAGGGGTCTGAAATTTACATCATAGGTGCATTTCCACTGTCAGAGACAGAATAAAAAAGAATTATCAGGAAATCACATTGTATGATTTTTAAATAATTGATTTGTAGTTTATTGCTGAAGAATTCTGGCTCTCAAAGACCCTTTAAAAAGTCCACTTCTGCTCCACTTACTAATTAAAGTAGTAGCGCCTGCTGGAGCTCATTAAAGACACCTGTCTACCCCACAGTCAGTCAGACTCCAACTACCACCATGGACAAGACCAAAGAGTTGTCAAAAGACACCAGAGACAAATTTGTTGACCTCCACAAGGCTGGAAAGGGCTACGGTGCAATTGCCAAGCAGCTTGGTGAAAATAGATCAACTGTTGGAGCTATTGTTAGAAAATGGACTGTCGCTCTCCCTCAGACTGGGGCTCTATGCAAGATCTCACCTCGTGGGATATCACTGATGATGAGAAAGATGAGGAACTAGCCCAGAACTACACGGGACCACAGTTTCAAAGGTTACTGTCGGTAGAACACTACGTCCTCATGGGTTCAAATCATGCATTGCACATGTCCAGGCCCGTCTGGTGTTTGCCAATGACCATATGGATGATCCAGAGGAGGCATGGGAGAAAGTCATGTTGTCAGATGAGACCAAAATAAAACTTTTTGGTCTAAACTCCTTGTTGTGTTTGGAGGAAAAAGAAGGACGAGTACCATCCCAAGAACACCATTCCTACTGTGAAGCATGGTGGTGGAAACATCATGCTTTGGGGGTGCTTTTCTGCACAGGACGACTGTATTGTATCTGTTGCAGTGTGTGCAACTACAGGAAACGTTTGACCTCTGTAATTGCAAACAAAGGCTTCTGTACCAAATATTAACACTAATTTTCTCAGGTGTTCAAATACTTATGTGCATAAATGTTAGCCTGAAGTTTCATAGTACTGACACTAAAGATGTATAACTAGTGTAAATGAACTAGTCTTTCTACACGTCTGCTAATCAAACTGTGCTTATAACCACAAACATTATCATATATAAAACAAATGAATGGCTTCTTTTGCCTATATTTGTTTTCATTTGAGCTGATTTATCGATGTGATCAGGAACCTCCACATGTAGAACAACCTCACACTGACTCACTGTTAATCTTATCCTTAAATCCTTAAAGTCAAAGTACTTTAGCATCAGCGTGGCGGGATATCCTCTTCCTAACCAGATTTTATCACTCCGTACTTAAAAGATGATTCAAGCAAAGTTTCAGTTCATCTTCTTTTTTTACCAATGTCTGAATATGTTATCTTAGGTTTACAGAAACTATATATAGTGTAATCTTTTTCAAGACCAATAAGCATATTTTATCTTGCAAAAAAATAAATACGATCTATTATGTTGTATACAATTTGCTTAATTTTGTCCAATAATAACCCCGCCTAAGGAAAGGTATCATTAAATATGTAATAAGTGATACATCCGAGTGAGGGGGAAATTAAAAGGTATGTGTAGAGATCACAATCAGAAGAAACTCAAATGACTCAAGAACTTCCTTCAGTCAGTGTCAATATTCATATGTTGCTGTACATTGCATTTCTTCAGAATTATTATATTAAGGTTGCATTTATTCAGTACTTTGATCTCCTGACATGTTTCCACTGTCAACTGCCAGTCTTCTTCAGAGGTGTCTGCTGACCACTTTGATATTTTCTTGTGTAATACAATCAGCAATTATTGCATGCAATTCTTTTACATTGTATGAACAAATTAAATGTCTTGTTTACTCAGACATGTATTTATGTCTGAATGAATGAAATCTATCTATAAAGCAAGGAATCTCTGTCTGTCTGTGTGTTCCTCAAATATCTCTGCGAATCAGGCTCAGATTGAGCTGAGACTTTCAACGTGGCTGCTGCTTGCTTCAAAGGTGTGCAACGTTGGATTTTTTTGGGATTGCAATGATAGTGTTCATGAATTATTTCATAAAATTGTCCACTGGGACGGCTCAATGTTGACAGGTAGTCATGGTGACTCAGGAAAAGTTGAAAGCTGCATATAATCTACAGGAGTGACTGCACAAAGGGCTTTTACAAATGACTAAAGTGGGTCTAATATCCTAAAAAAAAACACCCACCCCGTAGATATTGACCAGCAGGTGTCCTCAGCGAGCAACGTCCGTAACTAAGGCAAGTAATAATAATCATAAAAAAAAAAAAAAAAGGCTTTCACTATACATGTGTGGCCTATATTACAGTGGTAAATATTAAACCTCCCACTTTTCTATAGCAATACATACTTCCTACGGGCACTGCACTAGTTATTCAAAAAGAAGACAAATAGAAGTTTCTGAAATTATTATATGGAAGTCAAGGACACATCACAGCGACTAGCAGACACCTCTGAAGAAGACTGGCAGTTGTCGAAACGTGTCAGGAGATCAAAGTACGATTCGTGAAAAAATGTCTGATTAAATGAAACCTTAGCATATTATTCCAAAACAAAGACAAAAACAACTTATTATTTAGAATTTCTCTGTTTACACTGTTCAGGACAGAATCCTACCAGAGTGATGATATATATCTTGAAATCCCTTCCGTCAGATCGGACTGCTGTCCTATTATTTAACGTCCACTTCTCATTAGTAATGAAGAACGTTGTATTAAAAGCTAAGCCCCTCCCTCCCTAATCTTCTCTCCTTAATCTCAACCTCACAGATGGAATGAGCAACGTTGTGTCAATCAGTGTTTCCTCTCATAGAAACCAGACGAATGATAATAATGCTTCTGTTTGTTTACAGATCATCTGGAAAGGTAGAGCGTGTGTTCTTTAGCTGCAAACACTGACCAAGGGATTACAGGGAAATCCTGGTGCTGCATGATGCAATATGTATTAGTATTTGTATTAACAAACAAAACATGACATCTCAAAGCTGCATGCAACCAAATATTACTGCCAACAAATGTTGATTAGACATAATCTGAAAGAGAAAACAAGAATTAAATGTATTAGTGTTTAGTTTTTTCATGTTCTGTTTTAAAATTAAACATTTCAGACATCTCAGTTCCTATTGGTCACTTTTAAGCAGTGACCTCGACTAATTTAATTAACTTCACCCTATTAGTTGGCAAGCCAGAGCAATCCTCCTAACAGCCAGAAATACATTCAGCAGGACCATGTACGCAAACTTTATCTAACCGCACGTTGCAAATATCTTTGAGACGAGATAACTATAAAAAGTGGAGGTCTCGTTGTTTTACTTCAGTGTTTAAGCTTTGAAAATAAACTTTCTTCATTGTTGTGATGCATGGAAGTGATTAAGGGAGAACAAGAAAGAAGAAATGTGAATTTAATCCCAACCTGTTTTTTTATTTCTACATCACGTGTAAACTGTCGTTCCCAGTTTGAAAGACACACGTTATCCATTGAAATTTCACCAAGAATGGCTCCAATCGTCAACTTTAAGAATGAAGTTTCCTTGCTGCCCATTGTGTCCCAGGTGAAAGTAATTGATTGTAATTGAGTTGCTTGCTCCGCGCCAAAACAGCATTAAATGCCAGTTATGTCCACCTGAGATTTAGTTTTTATTTTTTTAAAAAATTATACAGATGCCTTTGTGGAAATATAAATCAAGTTCCAATTTTTGTAGATAGTGTCTCTTCTTTTTTTTAGTTTATACATGAGATGTTTACGTACGCAAAGGAACCGTGGCAAGATTTATTACCAAAAATAAATGTGGAGGGTGAAAGTAACTAGTAACTTGTACTTTGAGTACTATTTAATTGAACTACTGTATATTTGTACTTGAGTATTTCATGTGACTTACTTGTACTTGAGTAAAATTTAAATCAACTTACACTACTTCTACTTGTGTAGAATATGTCAGTACTCTGTTCACTTGGCGTATTCTATGTTATTCATAATGGTCATAATGTTATGGCGTCTTTTCTTACAGTACATTCTTTATTCCTTAACTTCAGATAAAGTCGGGGATCCCGTAATGACACGTTACATTAAAAGAGTCTAAGATATACATATTAACTTGGCACAAATCCACTAAAGGAAAACAACGTGTGAATAATAAACTGAATGTGTCCCTTTCACCAACATGTCGCTTCACGTCCTTTTTCAAGTCTCTACAGGCCATCTTTAGTTTTTGAGGCTTTCCAAACAAAGAAAGCTAACGTAAAACAAGGAGCGAAACATCCATCACGCGTCACTCTGCTCTGGGGTTGGTTGGATGTAGGAGGGACTGCCTACGTTGAGTGAGTTGGGAAAGAAGGAGGGTATGTAGGGTATGACTGACATCAGAGGGCTGGGTGTGGGGCTGTCACATGAAGGCATCATGGAGATGACGATGTCGTCCTGGTCCCACACGTGGAAAGCGTTTGGGTGTGAGTGGCTGAGAGCTGGGGGCAGGTGAAGTGGACTCACACCTTCAACCTCTTTGTCCTTTCTCAGGTCCTCGTCCACGGGGCCCAGCAGACAGTCTGTGGATGGAGGAACCAGAACATCAACCATTTTAACTCTAACTAATCCACTTTATACAAACCTGAATACTTCATTGGAGATGTGAGAGATATTGATTTTATTTCTGTATTTTTCAATGTTTTTCATGACCTCAAGGTCACTGACGGAGCTCAGGAGAGCTAGACAGCACTGTGGTCACGTCTGTACCAGAGATGTAACGATTCATCGTGATGCAGTTAAAAATTGATTCAAAGGTGTCACGATTCACATCGATATTCTGAAATTGAAATCACAGTCATTTAAAAAAAAAAAAAAATGTTTTATTGTTTTTTTTTTCAGCAAAGGGCGCTATCTATTTAGAATTTGAAATTCAGGACACACCACCGTGTTTTAAATCAGAAGTGTGGAAGCATTTTGGCAAAATGAAAGAGGTGAGAAAGAAAGAATGTGTGAAATCCAAGGACAGAGGGGCACAGAGAGGATTTATTTATATTATTTATTTGATATGGGATTTGTTTTTAAAGTCCAATTGTTAAGGCACAAAATACATTTTCAGTGGCACTTTTAAAAAGAAAATGAACTATTATGCAGTTTTGCATAGTTTACTGTAGAGCCAGAATTTAAATGAATAGGCTTCTTCTTCATTTCATTCAGGATTTATTTGTAATCATAGTTTATCAAGGGATTCTTTTGACAATGAAAGATAAAAAAAAAAAAAAAAAAAAAAATAGTACGATATTATTATTTTTGAATAAAAAAAAAAAATTCATGTTTTTCAGTCATCATTTGTCTACAGTCTCATTTTGTAAAATAAATTGTGAGAGAACCGTATCGTGAACCCAGTATCGTGAATCGAATTGTATCGGGAGTTGAGTGAATCGTTACATCCCTAGTTCTAGGTATTCCTGCTTGTGTCTCCACCTCCCAGTGATGTCAGTGTGTTTGGCTTGTGACTGATTATCTGCCTCATGTTTCCACCCAGGTGTGGCCCATTCCCAATTAAGCCTCCCTCACTATTTAACTGAGTGCTTGGACACTGAGTGATGGCTGGATCATTGTCATGTGTTACTTTCCTCGTGTGTGGCTGTGTTTTGGTCCCTGATTTCTTTACGCTGCCTTTTCAGGTTTTGTTGGATAAATAAACATGGACTGGATCTCTGAATGTTACGCCTGCGTTCTGCATCCCTCTCTCTCTCTCTCTGCACTTGGGTTCACACCACCAGACTGTGACACTAAAACACAACTACTCTTGTCATCTCTTCCTTGGAGCTGTTCAATTAAAAAGATCCGGGAAGAAGGTAGAGAAAAACTTTACAGAGGGAACTGCTTTGCATTGTTACAGTTGACAAACAAATCCTTATGCACGTTAGCATCATCCTGATATTCAACAACCTGTAATTTATCAATCCGTGTATCATTCGTGCATTAGTTTTTCATTATGTAATAAAAACATGAAAAATGAAAAAAAAAAAACACTTATTTGATATTTGTTTCCAAAACAAAAATGAAAAACGTCTTGTTTTTCAAATTCAAGTTCTTTTGCTTCGGTACAGAAAACGGAAAATTAACATCTTTATTCGTTTTTGGAAACAAATATCAAATAATGAGTGTTTTTTTTTTTCGTTTTTCATGTTTTTGTTACATTATGAAAAACTAATGAACGAATGATACACAGCTTTTTCTCATTCTCTCATTTCTTATTTGTATCTCCATTCATATGTGTGGACACCCATTTTTTGAAAAGATTACGATGAAATGCGCAATCTGCATCCGATCCAGTTGGAACTCGGTGGGATAATTGAAAAACCAACTTAACATTACTGAGTCAAATTTCATAGAGATCGGTCAGTTATTAACCAAAATATGATTTATTTTTTAAATTTCACCAATTATTAGAGAAGGATTTTTTCAGTATTAAAACTGATCCAGAATCAGTATAGTGATACGGATTCCATTCAAAATATAATGGAATCTTCCATGGCCTAAGGTTTATCTTTGGTTAAAATTTTGTTAAAATTTGCTAAGGATTTTTGATGCAATCCTACTAATAATCAAACAAATAAACAATGAAATTATTGCGGTACTCCCTTGGCAGAAGTGATAAAACAGAAACACTCCAACAAAATGTATATTTTTACATATAGTAAGATTAAGTCGGAGCATTGTTATATCATGAGATGTTACAAGCAAACAGCCTTGTAAAAAAGTGTTTTTAAATTGGTGAATCGTAATTTTTTTAGTTCTACATATCCGTTTCTGGCTATATGCAAGCTGAGCAATTGCATAGGGCCCCATCAGCCACTAGGGGGTCCCAAAACTTTCATTTAAATGTAGGAATTGTGCACAAAATGGAATTGCAGACTGTGGCTCGTGTTTTTTCTGCTCTCACGATTTAAATTAAGACTTTTAAACAGTAATATAACAATAATCCAACAACAGCTCTGTTTGATGGACAACGTCACCTGTTATATCCAGCATTAGATCTTTGATGAGGTGACCCACGATAGCGTAGGCTACAGCGACCACGACCAGGGCGGCCATCACCAGGTAGAGCACGGACTTGGGGAGCTGGATCAGGTCTCTGGGTGGAGGCTTGTATTCCTTATACAGAGGCTCTCCATTGTGGACCAGATACTGGAAGTTCAGTCCTCCTCCATCTGTGTAGTTAAAGCTGTCCATGTTCCCACAGTACAAACTTCCACTTCATCCACTTGTTATTCCATTTTAATCAGAAGCAATAAAACCATCCTCTCATTCAGATTATCCTCTGGATCAATGTTTCTCAAATGGGGGTACGTGTACCCCTAGGAGTACGTGATGGCGCTACAGGGGGTACTTGAGAGAGTGAAAGAGAGAGGTTAATTAACAAATGAAAGCAATAAAAATATGGGGTTTTATAATGATTAGTTTTAGTTAAAAATTATAATCATATTGAATATTACCAGCAACTCACAAAATGACAACAAAAACACACAAAATAAGTTAAAAATGTACAGAATAGTAAAACGAACAGGCCAAACAACAACAAAATACACAAATGATGCCAAACACACACACAAGAAAGAAAAATATTCACTTTAACCAGCAACACACAAAACAACAACAGACACACTAAATGAGAGAAAAATACACAAGATTATACAAAATACACAAAAATGACAACAAAAACACACTAAATAAAAGAAAAAATATACTGAATGATACAAAATTACAGACAATCAACAACAATATACACAAAATGACAAAAAACACACAAAATGACACAGAAAACACACAAAGTGATGATATACCTGTAAATGATCTTGATTAGAACATGAACTACATGAAGATACAAGAATCAGTCTTGGTCCCATATCAGGAGGGAGATGACTGTAAATAATTAAAACTATAGAAATAAATCTATTCAGCTTTTCAGAAGGCACTAAACACTGTTTCATTTCACCTATTTACAAAAAAAGATTGTAATGACATGTAATTCCAGCTCACCAGTAGGTTTCCACACAGCAGGTGATCAGTTTTAAATGGTACCATCATGAAGTAACTGGTCCACAATCATTAAAACAATCACGGGTGTGTTTGTGACATCCTCTCGTTGTGCTCTAATAATCCCAACTGTGAGCAGCGATGGACTGAAAGGAAGTGAGGGATTACACTTCAAATCAGAGCAGAGCAATCACAGCAAACCAGCCGTCAGCCTGCACACAGTCCCACAGAAAGAACATAATCCACTATCATCTAGTGCAAGGGTCAAACAACCATCTTTAAAGGTTTATTTTCAATGAGACATTGAGGCAAATTTGTTTGCGTTGCAGGTAGAATTTTGTTAAAGAGGCAGTATTATGAAAAATGTACTTTATAATGGTTTTTACTACATTCTGAGGGCCATGGTTTAAAAAGTTCTGTTCCCTCCCTTGTTATTCCACATTTTGTAAAAAAAAAGTCAGCTTTGGGAAAATAAACTACATATACTATGTTGTTTATTTACAAAAATTGGAGATGGATGAAAAATAGCATAATACTGAGTTTTTTAAGAAGCTGCAAATGTGTTTTTAAAAAAATGCAAAGTGGATTTTTCTAAAATTTTACAAAATTGTTAAATTGTACACATTTTTTTGTTTTACGATTAATTAAAAAGTTGTCAGTTAGTGGCTAGCTAATAGGAACATAAAGATTTCCTATGAAATGTGATGAAAATGTAACAATTGTATGAATTAAGAAAAAAAATGCTGCATGTTGAAACATTTATTTAAGCATGCCTTATTATCTTACCCTTTCATTAAAGTGAAACCGTGAAAATATAAGTATTTATTTCAATGTAGTATATCAAACTGGTAGCCCGTCAGATTATCCAGTAAATTTACAGTAGCTCACAGTTTCAGAAAGGTTGTACTGAGTACTTTCTGCCCTTTACACAATAACATGCAAACATTAAAAAGCATGCATATATCTATTTTAATAGTTACTAGTTACAGTTTAGAAGAAACCACTGAAGTCCTAAACTATGAAACAAACAAATGTTCTTATCCTGGATTGTTGTTGGTTTGCTTCAATCATAAATCTATAAATTAGTGGAGCGACCTTTATCTCAGACATAAGGTAACAAGCTTTTCATGAGACAATTAGTGGTTCACACTGTATGGAGGACAAACTCTACCATGATTAAGAATAAAATGATTAATAAATAAATACCTACAGATCTATGCCATAAATATATGAATAAATGAATGACTAAAACAAAAATACAATAATCAAATTAATTGATTGATCGATGAATAAATAAATAATATCTATCTATCTATCTATCTATCGATCTATCGATCTATCTATCTATCGATCTATCTATCTGTCTATCTATAACAGTTGTTGTCTATTCAATCATCATTAACATAGAATATATACGCTACTTATTATTTTATTTCCTTTATTTAGTATTTATTAATTATATCCATTGTCATGTTTTTTCTGCATATTGTGTTTCATTTGTCTATATTTATTGTCTTTACTTTTATATGAATAATGGTTTCTACAGGTGTTTTTTTTTTGTTATTACTTTTATTTTTTCCCATAATAATCCTATTCAAGATATTGAAAGTAAAGATTTACAGGGTTTGTGGCAATACCCTACACAGTGTAAGAAAGTTGATATAAAGAATAATTTGGTAAATAAATTGAACCTACAAATCTGTCCATATTTTTATTAATATTTAATAGGTAAATTATGTATTTTATTTTATTTTTTAATGTGGCGGAAGTGGGATCGTTTGTCATTGCCGCCACTGCTTGATGACGTCACAGACACCGGGCTCGAGTGGCGTCCTCTAGCGGCTACCACACAACAACTGTTCGCATCTACAGGTTGTTAAAAGTAAGTTAAAACTTCTTCACAGATAATAAACAACTGTTCGGTTTTTATCCACAGTACATTGAATATTTTGTGTGTGAGTGTGTATCGCAACAAAAGCTTAAGAAAAGGTTTAAAATGATAGAAAAGGGTTATCGACTGTTAGCTTAAATTGCATTTTTCAACAAGCTTTATTTTGTTAATTCCTGTCAGATTCATCCCTGCTGATTAAAAGTCACCATCATGGACTTTTATTTTGATGGTCAGCTGTCCACCTCCAGCCCCAGTGCAGCAAATGAAGAAACACAGATGGTAACATGTAGTTTTATTATTATTTTTAACTGACATTTAATCATACAGCTTACCATTTAAATCACATTTAACTGAGAGGAATTTGCATGTTCTCCCTGGTTGAATCTCCCTTTAAAAGAAAAGATTAGGTGACCAGTAAATCACAGGTTCTCAACCTTTGGGTCAGGACCTTATTTGGGGTCGGGAGACACTGGGAGGGGGTCACCGGATGCCTTTACAATTTGAGCCCATTTTTTGCTTAATTTTTACATTTTTCTGCAACTACACCAAACTTGACATATTTTAATTTATTTTCATCACTTTTTCTTGCCCTGTTTTTGCTCCTCGTAATGCATTTTTGCTACATTACTCTTATTTTTTCCCACTTCTCTGCACATTTCTACTTTCAAGACATTTGCGGCACATATAAACCTACTTTTAACCTCTTTTCACCCTATTTCATGTTTATTTTTGCCAATTTAACCACATTCACGATTTGTCATGCCCACATTTACCACTCCACCTCACCCCAAACTCTATAACAAACTCTCTGGCACCTTTAGTTTGGGGGTAGCACACTGAAAAGGTTGAGAACCACTGCAGTAAACAATGGTGCAACAACAAACTACTGTTTTCTATTTGATGGGGACATTTTGTAAATAACTCAGGACCAGGAAACGTGTTTTTTTTTTTTTAAAAAAAAAAAAAGGGAAAAAAAGAAGAAGTTTAATTTTTAAAATTGATTATCTGGGGGAAAAAAACAGGAATCCAATCACACACAAGCTTTTTGGATTTACGAGATTACTAATCCATGTGTTGAAGAAGTGTGATTTTCAAAATGTTTACGACTTTGTTGTTAATGTAGAGGGGAGGCGTGAGCCAGGAGTTTTCAAGAGAAATGTCTGTGAATAGGAATCAGGAGCAACAGAGCAGGTGCAGAAGTAACTCTCAAACCCTGTAAAAAGGCTTTAAGATAAACTGAATATAACATGGTTGTATTAACCAACAAAGCGTGTGTGATTAGCTGTTATAGCTCGATAATAAACAACATCAGCAGCAGAGCGCAGGACCTGGTGGAAAAGATCAACGACAGACGAGCCAAAGACCTGACTGAGCTGGAGAGCTTCCAGGAGCAGCTCGTGGACAAAGTAAACCATCTACTGTTATGTAATACTTACCTATAAAGCCTATTATGTGATCAGGCTGACGATATGTGTCTGTTCTCCAGGTGAATGAGATGTGTCGTCAGATGAAGGAGAACATGTATGCTGCGTACGAGCACAACAGTGATGAGATGCAGGTGAAGCTGCAGGAGCTGTCTGAGGTGCTGGAACGATGCACCAAATGTAACAGTGACCTGACGGAGGCCAGACGCTCCCTGAGCTGCCTCAATGAAGGCCTGGCAATCGCTCAGTCATCTGAGTAAGACTGACAGACTCATGTTATTATCTACAGTCATCCTCGTTCTGAACAGCCTGTTTACAGTAAGTCAGCGTTTTCTCTTTGACATGTTAATGGTGGTTTGCTCCGTTTATTCTCAGGTTACAAAGATGTAGTAGTTGGTAGTTTGATTTTTACACTGTTACATCTTTATTGATGCGTTAAAAACAGCTAAAAAAAAGCTTTGTTTGTTGATTTATGAAATAAACAACCAAGATGAACACATTTAAGTCAATATCTGTCTACCTTTCTCTGCTTTTACACTTGAGGACAACGTTAAAGTCATACCACAATATTATTAATGGACACAGAGAGTTTGTTAGACTTGTTTGAGCCTGGGTCTGGTTTATTAAAAGGTTTAATGTGGATAAAATTGATAAAATCTTTTTTTCTTTTGCTATCCATGATCAAATAATCCATTTAACTTTTGAGTAGGTTTTTAAAAGCAACATCAAATTGGATCGATCTGATCCAGATTTAAACTTTTCAGGATCACCAAATGTGGATAACCAGTGCTCATCATCAGTGCACTTAGTAGGAACTCCATTACCTTTTCACAAACTCATTTTCAAGATTCACTCAAATTATTTTATTTACACATCAAAAGATGACAAAATAAATCAGCTTTTACAATTCAGGCACTTATACACTATACAGTCACATGTCATTTGGACCAAATACTTTATTGTGTTGTAGTCACCATCAGACGGATCAGAAATATCAACAGCTTAATACGGTGTAAAGATGAATGTATTGGAGGTATTTGGGTAAGTGTTCCATCTACCAATGCTCTTATCGTCCACATTTATTAAAACATGATTTACAAAAAAGGAAATCATTGACTTTGACTCAATGAGGAGGAAAAGAAGAGTTTCACTTTTGCACAGTGAACGACTGCAGTCCAGTGATGGCTCTGCCCAGGATCAGAGCATGGATATCATGAGTTCCTAAAAGACAAATGAAGAAATAAAGAAACTAACCCAACTAACAGATGATAAAATTACATGCTTTGAAAACACTACCATCTAATAATAATAACAAAAAGACACAGTCATCAACATCCCCCGACAGATTGGTTGTCATTATAACTCAAAACCTTTTCCTAAATGTCCTAAGTCTAAGAACTTAGATGTATACATAAGAAAATATTATCACATAAGAATATGAAATTACTGACTATCTTAAACAATTTCTAAGAAAAGCTGTCCCCTTTGAAGATACCTCGAACAGAGTAAAAAAACGGAAGAAGTACAATTACTCCGGAAAAAATAATTGGGCGCTTCTCATTTTCGAACTCCATCAAGGTATTGATACCCTGAAGCCATACAGCCAATGTGGTTATCTTATCTTAAACTGTTTCTGAGAAAAGCTGTCCCCTTTGAAGATTCCTCGAACAGAGTAAAAAAAACGGAAGAAGGGAAATTACTCCGGAAAAAATAATTGGGCGCTTCTCATTTTCGAACTCCATCAAGGTATTGATACCCTAAAGCCACACACCCAATTTGGTTATCGTATCCTAAACAGTTTCTGAGAAAAACTGTCCACTTTAACTCGGACGGACGGGCAGAGCTTAAACCTATATTTCCCTTCACACTTTGAGGTGGGGGATATAAATAACAATAATAATACTTTTGATTTGAAAACCAGCGCCTTTCAGGTTACCCAAGGTAACTTTACAATATGCATATTATATAACCACAATAAAAGTTCAGCTAAAACATCTAAACATTTTACCATGGCTCAAGTTATACAATCTTGACCATTAGGGGTCACCAACATGGTGACCCCTAGTGGTGGACATGTGTAACTGATAATGGCTGATGATGATGACGACGACCTGCCTACCTTCGTACGTGTTGACAGCCTCCAGATTCATGACGTGGCGAATGATGTGATACTCGTCAGCGATGCCGTTTCCTCCCAACATGTCCCTAGCCTGTCTGGCCACGTCCAGCGCTTTTCCACAGCTGTTCCTCTTCAGCATGGAGATCATCTCTGGAGCCGCTCTGTTTGGACACACAGCACACACTGTTGGCATTTGTGTGTGCGTTAGAGGTTACTCTAGGTAATAACAAGCCCTCACTTCTTCTCATCTATCAGCCGTCCCAGACTCAGACACGACTGTAACCCAATGGTGATCTCCGTCAACATGTCGGCCATCTTCTTCTGCATCAGCTGGTTCCTGGCCAACGGGACGCCAAACTGGATTCTGCATGGAACACACAAAAAACACCATCTCTTTTCATAACTTTTCACTTCTGCGTCATCTATCATCCTTGCTTTTTGTGTTGATGCTGCATTTTCAATTCTAATGAAATTACTTTCTAGTTTCCTCCCTTTTCCTCTCCATTTATTTGCAATATTAGAAAGAATTTCTTCAGTCAGATTCAGTGATGTTGCATCACTAAAATTGTTTTTGCAGAAGTACCAAGGAGAAACTATAAGAAGGCCAGTTTAGATCCAACCTAGAAACAGCAAACCTGTGATAAGCTTGTGGTGGTTCTCGACTAAATTAATTTTTTTCTTATCTTAAAGCTGCTGGAGATGATATTTTAGACATAATGTAGGCCTCTAGATCAACGACTCAAAGATCATTTGCTTGAAAAAAAGATGTAAAAGGTTGAAATTGCCACTCCAAACTTTGTTTTCATCTCCACCTTTAAAACTCTCTTACTTGATGTTGTCGGTATGGGTAGAGATTTGTCTCAAAAAATATTCACAAAAAGATTTTTCAGAATTTCACAAATACATCCACGATTTTCACGCGTTTTCTAAAAAATATTTGTGGATATTTTTAGACAAATCCCTCCCCATATGTCGGAAGAGTTTTTACTTCGTTCTTACTGTGATTTCATGCGTTTCTTCACCAGCCAAAGAGAACAGAGACTCACTTGGCTCCATTTTTGTTCTAGTTTGTTCCCAGTATTCCACATGATATCACCTCACTCCGGGAGACATTACATTTCGGATCATTCTGTAGTCTACAAGCATTAAATTAAACATTTGCCATTAGGGATGTAACGATTCACTCAACTCCCGATACGATTCGATTCACGATACTGGGTTCACGATACGATTTTCTCACGATTTATTTTACAAAATGGGACTGTTGACAAATGACTGAAAAATATTCCTTTATTTTTTGGGGGAAAATACTACACTATTTTCCTTTTATTTTTCATTGTCAAAAGAATCCCTTGATAAACTATTCAAAATGATGCAATTTAACTCAAAATACATCTTGAATGAAATAAATAAAGGAATAATACAAATGAAGAAGAAACCTATTAATTTAAATTCTGGTTCTATAGTAAACAATTCAAAACTGCATAATAGTTCTTTTTCTTTTTAAAAGTGCAACTGAAAATGCGTTTTGTGCCTTAACAATTGGACTTTAAAAAAAAACAAAAAAAACTGTCATTTTACTGTATTTACGTCAGATATTTGTTTAGACCAGCAGAGGGCGCTGGTAACCCAGTGGTCGGTTGGCATGCAGTTATTCCACCAGTGAAGAAGAGAAGCTATGCTAGCAGACAGAGCTAATAGAAAAACGTGACTTTTACAGATATTTACGTAATATTACAGATATTCTTTCGGTGCTAAAGGGGTAATGAATCATTTATGAGCATGTTTAACAGTAAACGGCGGCCAGAAAGAAAATAGTAGCAGATTCCGCCCGTCACGTCCGCTTCTGGAAGGATTAATATATAGCGCCCTCTGCTGTTTAAAAAAAGTACTGCGATTCAATTTTCAGAGCATCGATGTGAACCGTGGTACCTATGAATCGATTTTTAACTACCTTAAGATTAATCGTTACATCCCTATTTGCCATTGTTTTGCTGCAACTGTCAGTCTGTGAAAAGAACAAAAATATGTTGGGAAGTCACTTTGGCAGAGTTTATGGGGCAAACTCAATAAATCACAGTAAGAATGAAGTAAAACACTTTTACAACAGTCGCTGCATTTTTATTACCCTTGGAAATGCGCAAAATCTAAATAGCGCAATAAAAACTGGTAATGGAAATATCAGAATTTTGAGAAAAACACTAAAATATTGCTTTCATGAGGAGGTACGTGTGGACGGAAGAGGAAATGGAGACATTTCTTAGCATTATACTTGAGAAAATTATTACTGTCACATTAGACAGCAAACAATAAAAGGATGCAGAGCATTAAAGTGTCCATCTTCCCTAGAGAAGTCTCGCGGGAGGAGATTTCACAAGAGTTTCTCGGCTTCTGCCCAAAATTTTGCTTTGTAGAAATTTTTGAAATCTCACTTTCATTTGCTGTATAGAATAAAAAGAAAAACTTATTATTATTATTCGAGCAAATAATCTGATTTATTGATCTATGAGGCCTACTCAATGTTTTTATCTGATAAAAAATAAATAAATTGGCTTCCTAAGCAGCTTTAAACCAACAAGTAATGATCACAGTCAACATTGTTCATTTAAATTCAACAGTGATACAAAGTGCAAAGATTCCCACTACACACCTGTCTAGCGTGTACTGACGAGCTGCGTGGAAGCAGAACTCAGCCGCTCCCAGAGCTCCCCACGCGATGCCGTAGCGTGCATTGTTCAGACAGCCAAACGGACCCTGGTCACACACACAGACACACAATACTTTTTCTGTCATTTTTGTGGTTTTCGCTGTCATTTTGTGTGTTTTTTGAGTAATTTTGTATATTCTTGGTTGTAATTTTATAAATGTTTCTGTATTTTTGTGCATTTTTGGAGTAATTTTGTGTTTTGGAAGTAATTTCAAGAATAGTTTTTCTGTCGTTTTTGTGTATTTTTGCTGTCATTTTGTGTGAGTAATTTTGTATATTTTTGGTTGTAATTAATCTTGGTTATAATTTTGTATATTCGTAATTGTAATTTTGTATATTCATGATTGTAATTTTGTATATTTTTCTGTATTTTTGAGTCATTTTTTTTTACATTTACTTTGGGGTCCTGGGCCACCAGTCGTAGAAGAAGCATGACTTTAGTTGGTCATACCCGTGTTTCTGCCACTAGCAGTAACTTACAGCGAGTCCAGACACGTTAGGCAGCAGGTTTTCCTGGGGAACTTCTACTTCATCCATGAGGATCATACCAGTGGCTGACGCTCTCAGGGAGAACTTGCCCTCTATCTTTGGGGTGCTGAAGCCCTTCATGCCACGCTCTAAGATGAAACCTCGCACTCGGCCGTCTTCACATTTGGCCCACACCACTGCTACGTCTGCCACGGGAGAGTTTGTGATCCTGATGGAAGAAAAGCATCACAAACAAAGGCTTGAGTCTGTAAATCTACGTCACTGGTGTCACTTTATTTATCCACTTACCAGGTTTTGGCTCCACTGATGGTGAAGGTTCCACTGGACGGGTTGTACTTAGCTTTAGTTTCCATACCACTGGGGTCACTGCCGTGGTTCGGCTCAGTCAGGCCGAAGCAGCCCAGGATCTCCCCCCGAGCTGCAGCCCAAAATACCAAAACAAGCATCCAATTAGGGCGGAGCAATATATCAAGATCCAAGATATATCGAGTTTTTGTAGTAACTTTGTGTATTTTTTACTGTCATTTTGTGCATTGACTTTTTTGGAGCCGCCAGTTGCTCATGTTTGTGATACACACACAAGTTGTTTTTTTTTTTTGGTAACCAATCAAATTCAACCATGAATTGTCTTTCTGGTAAGACTAAAAAATTATCAAGATTTATATTTTGAGAAATATCAAAATATGAATTTTGGTCCATATTGCCCAGCCCTACATCCAACCAGAGGTTTCATTTTTAACATGAGTTAAGCTTTATTTACCGAGCCGAGGCAGGTACTTCTCCTTCTGGGCGTCTGTGCCGTACGCATTGATTGGGTGCATGACGAGGGAAGACTGGACGCTCATGACGGATCTATAGCCACTGTCCACTCTCTCAACCTCTCGGGCAATCAGACCGTAAGCTACGTAACTCGTGCCTGCACAGCCGTACCCTGCAGAGGAAACACAATAAACAGGTGATTCAGAGAAACAATGGAAATAAAAAGCAGAGTGAGTATTTATTATTTACCCTTGACATCACACACTAGTTCACTAATGCAGAGGCTAAAACTCTGGAAAACAGGCGAATTTGGAAAAATAAACCTCAAATACTGTGTTTTGGGGTTTTTAGAACAAATGGAGATGGTGAAAAATAGCATGACTTGGGACCTTTAAACATCTGTAATTGTTCACCTTCTGCTTAGGAAACATTATGTGATTCAGGAAGTCAGCAGGAGTTAGTTGACTTTATATACCTTTGATGGTTGGGCCCAGGACACCAAGTTCCCCCATCTCTGACACAATCTCACGGTGGAAATCTACAGCATTACACATGTTAGAGGAGAAGATGTTAGACTCTCTACGCACATCTCAGAGTCACATAGCAGTGACTTCTTTGCCATTATCTTTTTTCTAGCGACTCACGTTCGTGTCTGTTGGCCATCAGGATGCGAGGCATGAGCTTTTCTTGGCAGTAGTCACGGAACGAGTCGCGGATCATGATCTCCTCCTCAGTCAGCTGACCCTCCAGGTTCAGAGCGTCCCTCCAGTCGAAGGCCACCTTGGCTGAGGGTCACAGCAGACATAACTTCATATTACCCTCACACGTCGTGACAAAACGATGTGAGGGGAACCTGGAGCAGAACTATTGTCTCATTAAAACGTCACTTACAAGGCTTGGCTGGTTTTTTTACATCTTCAACATCTGCAGGAGAAAAATATAACACTTGGTTAATGTTTCACCTCTTCCCTTTCAGCTTTGTGCTGTATTATTTACCTTTTTGCACTGCTGCAGCTGTGCCCTGAGCTCTGGACACAGTGACAGTAGCACACTTCTGAGTGTTGGATAACAGACGAGTGACAGCACCTCTGAGAGCCATGTTTACTGGAATTATAGGAGACAAAGAATACATTTGGTACACTGAACTACTCATTAGAGAGCAAGAACTCGTTGTTAAAGGTGGGATGATCTATCGTAAGACAAGTACGTGCACAGGCCTGGGCAATATATCGATATTCAAGATATATCGAATCGC
The DNA here is from genome assembly GCF_900634775.1 of Gouania willdenowi. Classification (NCBI taxonomy): domain Eukaryota; kingdom Metazoa; phylum Chordata; class Actinopteri; order Blenniiformes; family Gobiesocidae; genus Gouania; species Gouania willdenowi. The sequence goes on from NC_041044.1 coordinate 41,255,825, forward strand.
CTATAATGATGTGTTTTTATTTCATAGCTTGTTTTGTATTAAAATACTTGTTTTAGGAGTCACTGCTATCACTGTTTCTTAAAACAGCATGAAAACCACAGTAGGATAGATTGCTGAGAGTGACCTTCCTCTAAACTCACTCACACATGCTGTCCATTATAGGAGAAAAAGCCAAAAGTGGCACATATTGTGCAGCTGTTTATTTATTATTTCATAGTAAAGGGATCATGTACAATAATTTGTTATGAGCCTGTGTAGCATTTTACATTAGCACATTTAACCCAGAACTGTATTTCTGGTATGACTTTTTTGAGTTACAAATATCGAAATGTATATTGTATATTGATATTTTGAGAAAAAAAATCGAGATATGAGTTTGGGTCCATATCGCCCAGCTCTAAGTGTGCATGTCTTTTCAACTGCAGGAGACTCAGGCTGTGTTCCAAATGTCACACTCAGCACTAAGCACTACTAACTCAACGAGTATTTACTGTATACTGTCTACGACCTCTCTAATAAATCAAGGAAGGTGTATTTTTAGACACGCATTTCCACCTGTACTAATATATTGTAATTATGATTAGGATGATGAGCGTTCCCACTGAAGTATACTTCCAAGTTTCCCAAGACGCATTTGGAATCTACAACGACAAAAAGCTGAAGCACACTGAGGCTAAATATCTATCTGTATATCGTCATTTTTGTGCATCACTTTTTGTATTTTCCCGTCATTTTGTGTAATTCTGTTGAGACTTTGTGTGTCTTTGGAGCTAGTCTGTAATGTGTTGTTGTTTGTGTCTGTCTTTGTTGTTATTTTGTGTGTTTTGGGGAGCTATTTTGTGTATTATGTTGGGATTTATATTCTTTCCAACTTTTTGAAATACAATTTTTGGGGATCTGTTTTGGGGGCTGCACAAAATGAGCCCGAGGGCCACATGTGGCCCCCGAACCACCAGTTGCCTATGTCTGGGTCAGAGAAACAAAGGACACTTAGTGACAGCCTTCATGACACCTTATTCATGCTAATGACAGGCGTCGTGTCATAATAATGACAGTGTAATGTCAGCCTTATGTATTAAAGTAACTAAAATGTTGCCCATTTTCTGTCTTTTTTTTTTTTTTTACTTTCTTTACAAAAATATCATCCCGTATTATTATCGTGAGCCCAGTATCGTGCACTTTGTATATCGTCCCACATTTTGTAGCTCCTGTCATGTGTTATGTAATTCCAGAGGAATTTTACAGCAAAACTCTTATAAATCCATTATTATACTGTAATTGCTCGTTAGGTGTATTAAGGTTATGCCGTGTAAGGTGTCGACTAGTTAGAATAGTTAATGTTACTGTTTGAGAACAAATTGTGCTGAAGCCATGTTAGTTAACTTTACATAAACCTTCTCACACGTGTGTATGTAAAGAAACAAACATCAACACATTACCTTTCCTGTCCTCTCTGTGATGGTTTATCTCTATCTGATGACCAGAGGATAAAACCCTTCCTTCACTGGTGTGAGCAGGAAAACGAGGTTCTTAAGTAATGTGCCTGCCGGTGTGACGTCACCTGAACACGTGACCTACGACATGGTAGCGTTTATCCGCCATGACAGGTGAGGCAAGCTGCACCTCAGCTACGGGGTTGCGCAACAGCAGCTCCGCGTTATGCAATAGTTCCTGTTGTCTTTGACCGCCTGGAGTAGAAGGTTTCCCTTCAAAGCGTCACCTTTTAATGCTGCTTGTGTTTAATGCTGATTAATATGTTGAGTTTGTTCACATTTGAGGCTGTAAAGTTGCAGTTTGTGTCCTCTCAACATGGCGTGTTTTACAGGACGCTGTGATGTAGAGGAGGAGGAGGAGGAGGAGGGTGTGGTCTGCAGCCCTCTTTTCTATTGGCTCGTATTTAAAGTCTGCTTATGTACAGTATGTCCGCACTGCACATGCTGTGTGTTTTATAAGTGACACTGCTGTAGGACTTCTCAACCCCAACCACAAGCATTACAGGAACATAACATTATAACAGAATAGAATAGAATAGAATACACCTTTAATGATCCTCAGAGGGGGAATTCACATGTAATGCAGCAACACAGTATAAGAGCAGAGCAAAAATAAACACTAACATAGAATAATAGTGCTAATATGAATTAGAAAAAACAACAACAGCAGCAGAAAGAAAAACAGAAAATGTGCAAACGACAATTTAGGAATTGGGTTGTGGGGTGTGTTAGAGTATATTGAGTTAAATAGAAATATTATATATATATATATATGTGTGTGTGTGTGTTCATTTTAGTAATGATGATTTTGATGTGCTGGCTGTTAACACTATTATTAGTGCTGTCAAGAGATTAAAAAAAATGTGCGGTTAATTAATCATGCTCTGTAATTAATTGATCTAATTAATCTCTTTTTTAATTGCACCTAAAAGTGCTGAGAAACTTGAGGTATTTTCATTTAAATTAGGCAGTAGCTATCCATACGGGTGCCGCATCAATATACCGACATTCTATCCGTACGCAGCGCCCCTCATTGGCCAGTTTAGGTCACGTGACTAAGACTATATCTAACCGTAAACCTGACCCTAACCCTAAAAATTGTTGCGATATTGGGTTATAACCTAACCCTAAACCTTAACGTACCAGTAGCACCGGGGGTTGTCCATACGGCAACCGCACAAATAGACACTTTCTTTAAATTACAGTATTGTGGCAGACCAAAACAGTGATTTATAACAAATGGCTTTTTTAAAGCCATTCAATGTTTGTTTTTAACAGACTAGAACAAATGCAGGCGTAGCCATTTACATTTTGCGGTATTTGAGACTATAGTCCCAAGGGCTTACCTGTGATATTGATGTATGCTTTTGGCAATCTCCAAATAATAGAAAATACAAATGAAATAAAACGTCATATGTAGTGCTATAAGTTAGCACATCATAAACAGTAAGAACACGTTTCTGACACTGAACTTGTTGCTTTCTCTCTCTCTTTCAGATAATGATATTTATCCAGTGAGTTTGTTCATTTTTCAGTCACTGCATGCTTGCAGCATGTAGTAGTTAACACTGTCCGAGTGTCCGCACTAGCTGTCTGTGCTAGCTGCTACATGTTTAGCATTGAGGTGGTAGAGAAGGCTGTAAAGCTCCGGTGGTAAGACAAACTCTTGCACAATCTGCAAACAACTAGGCTTTAGTTTTCCATGCTGTGTTTTTAAAAGCCAAAATTAAAGCAAACAAAGCTTAATTTTCTTAAGCATGTTAATTTTTCCTGTAATTAATTATTCGCAATTAACACGTTAAAGTGACAGCCCTAATCATTATTCCTAGAACACTATCAGTGGGTGATTTTCACCTGAGCAAACATGTTTACATTATTTTCATGATGTGTTTATCAAAGTGTCTTGGGTTCCGAGGTAGCTTCAGCATCTTATCTGATGTTTTAGAAGGTTCCTCTACTCCCTAGGTTCCCAAAGTGGGGTGGGCTACGGGTACCCCGGGAACGCAAATTGTCATAGGGGGTAGGTGAAAAAAAATTAAAAACAATGTGACCACATTGGAAGCTAGAATAAACTGCAAAGCAGCAGTCAGGAGCCTCAAATTACACATTGTTCTCTGTTAGACTGCCCTCTAGTGGGGATAGTAAAACAATCTTATCAAAAAAGCACAAATCTGACATTGCTTTGCACTAGCCAAATGTGTTTGATGCCCTTTGCCACCACATATGTACTTGTGTGCTAGTGAATTTTCAGCTTTGATAAACATGAAAACTAAATATAGAACAATTTCAGACTAAAATTCAGCCAAACATTGCATAGTTCTGTGGATCCTGTCAACCTCAGTCTTCTCAATAAAGTTGTAGCGAGTTGTATTTCACAGTTTCAGGGTGATAAATGTGTTGTATTACTGATATATGTTCAATCAACAAATGTTTGGTAGATTTATTTAAAAAAAAAAAAAAAGACATTTGTTTCTCAATGAAAATGCCAGAAAGTTAATTAATTAAATAAATTGAGTCTGAATAAGATGTTTTATTGTTTGCTTTCAGATCATTTTTATTATTTTTTTTATTTTTTATTATATATTATATATTATTTCTTAACAATGGAGGTAAAATTCATGGACAAATTTCACTGTAGGGCCGTATTATTTATCACATTACATTCTTATGTTTTTTTAAGTGTACAGGAGTAGGGAGTACATGGGAACTACTGGTCTAGAACACTATTGGTGGGTGATTTTCAGAAAGACAAAAAACAATTTTTTGTGCATATCATTTTTCAGTAGTTTGGTTAATATTTTTAGAGTCCACCCATGGTAGTTTTTTTTTCTCTCCATTTTTTTAGACATGGCATAGTTGAAAATAAAATAACACAATTCTAATTTGTCATATTTTGATTATAATTACTTTTTATTGGGTTTAATATACTGGGTAAAAATCACCCGGCGATAAAAAATGGTGTTACTAATTTTAGCGATAGTGTTCTAGGGTTGAAAAACAACAACACAAAAAGTCTCCCACAAACTATAATGATCGGGTGGATGAAAAGAGACACTTTAAAATAAAATAAAATGCTCTTGCTTCCTGCTACAGTTGTAAATAGAGTTATGGGTTTATTTTGAGGATTTCTTTCTGACTTTCTTTTATACTTTTATTGTTTTACTACAGATGCTCTTGAGAGATATTTCTTTTATTTCTGTATTTTTCAATGTTTGTCTTTTGTCGGCTCTGACACTCTGCTGCTTTAGCTACATATGCTTGGTTACACACACACACGTAATTTAAAAAAGTCAATTGTAATACTGCGACAATGAAATTAAGCACTGCAGTTTGTACGGTTGATCCTTGACAAATGGTGTCAGAAGTGGGATTCTGCCTGCACTTTAAGGAGGAACCATGACCAGGGGAAAGAAAGGGGAGCTGATGGTGGAGCCAGATGATGGTGAACCAGCTACCTCAGCAGAGCAGCAGTGGAGGCAGTCAATAAGGAAACCAGGCTCCAGGTTTTGATGCATCAGTTTTATCTGTTTATTTTTTTAGTTTGCACCACAAGCACCGTGCACTTCAATCTCCATTCCACTCTCTACTGAACAGATTGAATGTCCTTATATACAGGTGTACCACTAATTAGCCTGTACCAAGCATGGGGTGACATATAATGTGCATATTAAAAGTACAACATAAATATTTACACAAACACTTCCTAACAGATATTATCACAAACACTAACCCTGTATTAATATAATTAATATTATTTACATCTCCTAAATTATTAAACTACATATTTACATTGAGCTACACACATCCAGCTCCCCTGTTCCTAGTCTCTGCTTAGTCTCTACCACCTGGAACTATAAAAAAGTGTCCAAAAGCCCCGGGGAATTTTTTTACCCGAACACCTCAGGAAAGAGGAAGAGAGCATGCACAGGTAAGCTTTGTTGAAGATCACATTACAATCACATCCAAAATACCAGAACATATTTAATTGTTTTATCTTTCATGTCACTGCTAAGTTATTTATCAATTAACTGAAATGTATTTTCTGTGTTTATCACTAGATGAATCCTGTGGCCTGAACCATGTGCTTCACCATTTGACCAATAAATTATTTAAACCAATACAACAAAAATGTGTCTCTTAATTTCATTAAGCACTGCAGTTTGTCACAGTATTACAATTGAGTTTTTTTAAATTACAACAGTTCATAAGTGTAACAGTCCATAAGTAACGTCACCTCGTCGTTACACACACACACACACACACACACACACACACGTACACACTTATTGTGCACTGTTTTCACATAACCTCAAGGTCATGATGATAAATCAGCAAAAACACGTTAATGCCAACCTCTCCATTGTACGCGCACATTCAAAGCTGCCCAACAAGACTCCCTAAATCTCTGTACACACACTCTTGTTTCTGATATTCACCTGTGCGTAAGAAATAATATTACTCTCGTCATCTGTCCTCGGACCTCGTTCAATAAAAGATTCGGAAAGAAAGTAGAGAAAAAACCTTACACTCCGATTAAATTAATGGAAAAAAGTAAAAAATAACAATGGACGGTTAGGACTAGATATGTTTGATTAACTTTCATCCTTGACCCTTTCAGACAAGGTATAATTATCTATGTTGTTATAACTTTAACTTTTTGCCAGAGCATTTTGTATATGTTTTTGTTTGTTTGTTTCTTTGTTTGTTTGTCTTTTAACTTGATAAATAAAGGAATCTGAATGTCTCTAATAGCCCTAACAGTCAACTGGTATTGACATGTAGGACAGTTATCTGTGTTTTTTTGCATGGATTTTTATTTGTCATTATATGCATGGACATGTACATAATGAAATGGCGTCCACAAGTTCCCTGTTAAGCCCTTAGATAATAAATAGAGTCAAATAATTATAGTACAAGAGAATACAAATAGAAATACCAATAAAAATAGAAAAACATCAGTAATATAAATAGAATATATACAAAAATAATACGAATGTACAACATTAAAAATACAATAATGTACAAAACAATAGAAACGCAACAGCAGCTAGATATGTTAATGTGTTTTTTTCCATGTCCAGTCTGCCCAACGACAGAATACGATGGATACAGAGGATGTATTATTAATACATATGACAGTTTTTTAATACAACAGAAGTGACTAAATATTTTTAGTTGATTAGAAATATGATTGCATGAATTGTTGATAATATTATTCTGATCTAGTCCAGATTAATTGTAGACATGGACTGAAATGAGTTTTGGCACTCCTGCTTAAAGTGATGAACCAAGAAAAAATGATTAAATTATCAAATTATCCAATATATATTCACAAATATATCCACAATTTTCACGTGTTTTTCCAGATTTTCACATGTATTTTTCAGATCTTCAACTATATCCACAATTTACACGTGTTTTATCATTTGTGTCTGTGTATTCATCATGAATTACCATGTGCAACTCTCAAAGTGCATGTGAAATGTGAAAATCTAAAAAAAAAATACATGTGAAAAATCTATAAAACACATGTAATAATTGGGGATATATTTGTGAATAGTTTTGAGACAAAGCTCTCCCCATAAATAAGCGATATAACAAAAACATTTTAAATGCTTATTTTTCATCCAAATTAAACCATACCAACATTTCTACACAAATGTGTTTTTGGCAATACCAATACCTGTACCTTATTTTTATTGGTAAAAAAATTAAAAGACACAAAATCATACAAATATTTAACAGCACCGAAATGGTTTCATAGTGTATTAATTTACTTTTAATTTAAGGTAGTAATTTTCTTTATTAGACGTGTTCATAAAGCAGGTAAAAACAAATTAGTCTTCACATTCCAACACTGTAAAAAGAGGAGGGGCTCAACTGGCATAAACACGCTCTGATTGGCCACAGCTGCCGTCATGCACTCAGTTCTCCTCTGTGATTGGTCAGCGTTGCTTTCCGTTAGGTCGCTCGCGCCATGCTGCTGTTCGGTCTCTGGGCGGCTGCAGCGCTCGGTTAAACGTTATTGGTGTTTTTTTGGCCTCCACATTTCCATGGTAACTGCGGTGTCCAACGTCTGAGAGCCGAACAGGGTCGTTAGGATGGAGCTGGAAGAGAAAAACCCGGAGTCGAAATACGGTAAGAAACCCCCCGTTTGTCCGTGTCGCTTCAATCCCGATAGTTGCGTTTCCCATTTTCCCCCAAAACAAATGGAAACAATGACTGCAATGGATGAAGGGTGTGGACACCACGGGTGAAGACCGAGGAGGAACCCTCATCCTCAGCCGTTAGCTCATTCCCTTTGGCTCTAGACTTGGTTTAATCTCTGGTAAAGTGTTTTAATTTCGTTTTAAATATTCATTTGTCAGCACTTTGTGAGGGAAGAATGAACTGGGCTGTAAGTAAATTCATGGTTTATTCATTTACATTTGACACATCCAATTAAAAACACATCAACCGACATGAATTACATTGTTTTTAATCAGTAGGGCTTTTTTTCCCCCTTCATTTTATTTTTTAATTAAAAAAAAAAATCAACATTTTTTCTATGAAATCATGAAGTCCCCACATTCATACTGTACTGTCCAACAGAATAACATGCTATATACATGGAGTGCATCAGGTTCATGGTGTTCCTCTGAGCTCAGAACATTCACACATTGACATATGGTCATTTTAAACACAGCTGCTCAAAGCTTCTAACAAACAAACAGACATTTAATGCCCTTCTCTCTACATCCTCACATATACAGTACTGTCCAAGGTAATCGATTAAACATCGGTTAATAGCTTTAACTGGCAAAAAAAAATTAAAAAATAAATAAAAATAACAGAATAAATTGCACAATTATAGAAAAATACACCTTCGTCAGAAGAATAATTTACTGTCAAAATTTAGATGCTTATGATATTGACTTGGACGACAACTGTGACTCAGTCCCATTTAAAATTGGATTGTTTGAGCTAAGTTTCATGTTTTTAATCATTTATTCGTTTGTTTGTGTGTGTGTGTGTGTGTGGTTTTACCGTAAGTTAAATAGTTGTCTGAAGGTTTGGATTTAACGCAGTATAATTTGCTCTATTCACACAATCCAGATTTGGTGGAAAAAATAGCAACATATGGTCGACTCTAGCCTGCTGTGTGAATGTAGCCTCACAGTAACTACAGTAGACCAATGAAAACCTGACTATTGGTTAGTATAGACTGGTATTCCTCCCATCTTTAAAGACAAAAACAAACAAACAAAAATAAACCTAATATATGGAGACCTTTTAATACTTCCTAAAGAACAAAAACACACAGTGAGGCAGCTTTTAGTCATTAACAGTTGACAGTATGGACATTATAAAAAGTAAACTTAAGGTATAATTATCTAACCTGGCTTTTAACTAGTAAACCTTTAGGTTTTTAGGAGATTCTATCCTTTTCATTTCATCTTATTTTATGTTATTGCTCTAAAATAGGTGTGCATGTGAGTTAAGGGTGTAATGAGAAATCGATTTGGCGATATTCCACTGCGCGATTATCGTATAGAACCAAAAAATGTCCATAATCATTTTTTAAATCATATTTTTTAACGATGATTCCACTTTATTTTCATAAAACATACTGGGCAGGCTATATCTGGCTACTTAAAGAAAATAATTTACGAACTTAACAGAATCAGAATCTGTTTTTGAAAAATCTAATTTGACAGTTTGATAAACGTACCACTTGTTTTTTATATTTGTACTTGAATTACAGTTTGTTACCATTTACTTGTTTTTGCAAGTTTAAAAAAACATTAAATAGATTGTATTCCATACCAATTTGTACTTGTAATTATAGATATTGTGATACACCGCAATGCTTATTGTATTATTTAGTATCAGGATATATTGCATTGTGAATCGTATCGTATCGTCAGATTCATGGCAGCAATGCACATCCCTATTGTTAGTATATATTTGTACAAATGCAAAAATGTGTGTTTTATGTGTGTGTATGCAGATTTTGTTGTGTGTGTGTGTGTTCCTGTTGTACATCACTTGGTGCTGCCTTTTTGTTTCATATATAAAATGTGCTATATAAATAAAAATGAACAGAAGCCTGTTTAAAGCCCTAAGGCGTGCCTCGCTGACATGTGTGTACATCTCATGGGTATTTTGTTTTTTTGTTAGATTTCATAATTTCAACAGTAGCGGTGGGAACCTCTGGGTTCCTCACGATACGATACGCGATACAAAGCTCACGTTATGACAATACTGCGATTATCGATATATTGGTCAGAAATCAATCTACAGTAATCGATGACATAACAAGAAAAAAAAAAGATTAAGTAAAAAAATACTATTTTTATTTCATATCTCTGAAAGACAATAAATTGAAAAAGTGTCCTGTGAACAGTGACACTGTTTTAGTGCAACATTTCTGTAAATAAGTGTCAACATACCAAAGTAAATGAATAACTATCTCCAATAGTGCTTTCTGTAAATAAAAAATAGGGTCTTTCTTACCAGTGACACCAGTATAGTGGAATATTCTAGTAATCAATATATTGGTTCCTTCAACAAACAGTGACAACGTTTCTGTGAAGACCTATCTGCACATTTTAGTGAAAAAGTAGAAAAGGTTTAAAAAAAAAAAAGAAGCATATCGATAATCGATCGTGCGGAAGAAAATCGCAATATATCGCTGTATCGAGATATCGTCACACTCTTATTTACCAGTTTAGAATTCAGGGTTTGTGATACATATCAGATTTATGGCATTAGGTTGCTTTGGGGCCATTTCATGACTCATCCCTGCTTATCATGCATTGCACATGCATGTTTTCCTAACAGTGCATCGTGATGTGGGCTGTACTGTTGACTCACTAGGTTTTCATAACTCAGTGGTTTTCCTTTCTTTCTTTATTGTCTTGTGCCAGTGTTGGCATTGGCGATCACAGTCATTGGTGCAAAACCCCACTCTATTATTATGGTATCACTTTGAGCAAACCGTTAGGTTAGTCACTCTTTCCCAATGGAGCTTCCACTAGTGTGGTCGTTCATGCCACCATAAACACATATTTTCCTCCAGTCCTCGTCTAAAATGTAAATCTTATTTTAAGCAGTCAGTATTACATAATAATGGAATGAAGCTCTACCGACAGAGTTTTCCCTGAGTTGAACATTGTCCTCCTGGTGTGGTTGGTGTTACGTGCACACAGGCAGGCTCCAGCCTGCACTGCTGGATCGTGTTCAGCTCTTTTTGGTTCTTCTTCTTCCCACTCAGCAAACACTGTTAAGGCACTATTAGTCAGTCACAAGCTGGCAGAGGCTCAGACAGACGCATTACCACACACAAGACACAGACAGGCGTGCTACACACTCCCAGGGAAGCACAAGTAATGTTTCAAAGATCACTAGCATCTAGGGCTGGGTGATATGGCCCAAAATTCATATCTCAATATGTTTTCTCAAAATGGCGATATAATAAATAAAGTCATACGAGAAAAACAATTAAAATTTGATATGCTGATGCAAAATGCAACACAGGCACATTTATTAACAAACAGCTGCACAATATGTGCCACTTTTGGCTTTTTCTCTCATAAGGGGCAGCATGTGTGAGTGAGCTCTGTAGTGTGCCTTGTTTAGGGGAAGGTCTTGGTTAGGACACACTCAGTAATTCATCTAACTGTACTTTTCGTGTTGTTCTGAGAAGTTGCAAAAGCAGCGACTTCTAAAAGGAGTGTTTTAATGAAACATATTTGAATAATTGTTAACTACGTATGTGTAAGTCATATAACTGTAACATGGTTCCCTTGTTTTGCGTTAATTTGATTATAAATTACAGATTTTATAGAATTTCTAAGCAAATTACAATTAAAAAACAAATTTCTGACCATAATTTTGATTCAGTTAGTTATGATTACAACAAAAACCTGCATTTTTCAATTGCATTTATAATTATATAATAATTGTAATTAATAATCAATTGCACGATTACATTTTTAATTGATTGTGGATGTTGGAGCTGTTGATTTGGTGATAAACGGAGGTGTTATTGCTCTGTGGTCCAAGCTGTAGCTTTAAGGACAGTCACCATCTATTTATGTGTCTAAAAAAATGTGTTCCTCATCTGTGTCTGGTGTTGTGTTGTGTTGTGTTGTGTTGGTTCTCAAACTTTTTTGGCCCAAGTACCCCCTTTCTCTTATTTCTGAAACGAAGTACCCTCTTTGTCTGATTACAACATTTTACTCATAATTCTTTGAAAAAACAACTATAGAGCATAATGATGGAATGAAAGAGTGATAACAACACACATTTTAAAGAATCTCATTTTGTAAATAAATGGAATTAAATTGTATTTAGTTCCTCATTAATACATTTATTTCTATAGTTTTTTTTGTTTTTTTTTTATCATTTCCAGTCTTCTCCCTCCTGATGTAGGACCAAGACTGATCCTTGTATTTTTAGTTCAGGTTCTAATAAAGATCATTTCTATCATCATTTTGTGTGTTGTTAGTGTAATTTTGTGTGTTTTGTTGTTGTTTGTCTGTTCCTTTTAGTATTGAGTACAATTTTCTCTTATTTTGTGTGTTTTTCTTGTTATCTTTGTGTGTTGTTGGTATTATTTGAATTATTCTCTTTCAGCGCGTGTGTTTTTGGGTGTCGTGTGGTTGTTTCTTATGTCGTTATATATGTTTCTTTGTTATTTTTGTGTATTATGTAGTGACCTTGTGTATTTTGTCTCATATATAGTCATGTGTCTTTTTGTCGTTTTGTGTATTAATAGTATTTTTCTCTCAATGCATGTGTTTTAGTGTCATTTTGTGTATTTTGTTGTTGTTTGTCTGTTCTTTTTATTATTCAGTGTAGTTTTCTCTTATTTTGTGTGTTTTTTGTTGTCGTTTTGTGAGTTGCTGTTAATATTTAGTATTATTATCAATTTTAACTAAAAATAAACATCATAAAACCCCATATTTTGAATGCTTTCATTTGTTAAATTTCCTCTCTCTTTCTCTCTTTCTCTCTCTCTCTCAAGTACTCCCTGTACTGCCATTACGTACCCCTATGGGTACATGTACCCCCATTTGAGAAACAGTGGTGTGGGCCAAAGACCGCATTGGTGCTAGTTCAGAATAGAGATAGAAATGCAACTAATTCAATTTGTTACTGGGATTTCATTGCAATGCAAGATGTACACACACAACCACACACACACACACACACACTGGCCATTAACCCATTAAAGCAGACAGGGAAATATTGATTCGATAACCCCTCAGGACCTATTAGTGAATCCCATCCGTCATGACATCATCACTCCCTTTACCACACATGCACACACAACTGCACACACTTTTTTAATATTTCCAATCATGACTTTTAGTCATATACAATTATAGCCATCTCAATCTGAGATCTTTAAAGCAAATTCTGACATTTTCTTCTAAACACATTAAATAGGTCATAAATGTTTTCCTTAAAACATGTACAAAGACATTCAACTATTTATAATGTAATTGTGGAGCTAGGCTTAAAAAACAATGTTTCCAATTTCTGTGTTCAGGAGTTAATGGGCGGGTCAGAAATCAAAGCCACGTTACGTAACAGAGCCATCATTAGCATAAACCTGACCCTGCTGCTGAAGCAAACCAAATTTCCGTGGCCTCCAGCGGGCGCAATTCAGCCCATAGCCAAAAACAAACCACATATTGGGACTCAGGGGAATAAAACGCATCTGGTGGTGCCACATTTTCCAAAGAATTCTGACTCTACCAGTGAGGGATGCACATATTCGGACTCGGGCGGAGAACACCTTTCTGCTGACACAATGCTGTCTTCCATAGGGTTAGGGTTAATATACGGAGGCGGCGCCTTCCAGCGCCTCTAACTGACACGCCCCCAGCATTTAAGAGCAGAGAGAAGTGCTTGTTTTAACAGGATTCTGAGACCTATTTTTATATACTTTTTTTCATATTTCAAATTTGGCTCAGTGGTCAATGGCACATGTTTCTGTGGTGTGACATACTCATAACACTAATGTATTTCTGCTTTACACGGACTTTAAATATACTGTTGGCTTAAAATTGAAATGTTATAACCATTGTATAATCCATGTTAATGGTTGAACTTTGTCAATTATCATCGAAAATAAAAATGTAGGTTGAAATAAAATCTAGACTTTCTTAAAACTAACCCCCCCCCCCAAAAAAATATTAAAAATTCATATCTCAAAATGTGAACTCGACAGATTTTTTCCCAATATGGTTTTACAAGAAAAAAAACAATAGTTGGTCAAAGTCACGGGAGAAAAATGCCACAAAGGCCCTGTTATTAATCACCAGCAGCACAATATCAACATTTTCTCTAATTAGGGACCAAGTGTGTGAGTGCATTCTGTTGTGTGGCTTCTTTCAGGGCATGTCTGAGTTGCTGAAAGCAGTTTTTAGAGCACACTCGGCAATCTAAAATGCAAAATAATTGTTAAAATATAATTATATTTTTTAGGCAATTATGTCATTGTCTTTATCGCCTAAAATAAGAAAAACTATATATTGCCAACGCTTAATATTTGGTATGAAATAGTGTTGTTGATTTATTCTTGTCCAACTAGACATTTCAGTCAAAGTATTTCAATTTGGTGTATTTTGTTTCAAAATGTATGAGTGACTGCCCTCTATGGGTTACAATTACATTTTGCTATTCGTTGAGAATGGTGCTTTGTGATGTTTTGAAGGCAGTTGGCCCTGCCCTCCTTTAAAAACTGTCAACTGTTGACTGATTGATTGAGGATGCTGTTAGAGAAGGACTGGGCGTGTCTTATCTGCTTCAGGAGCCCCGCCCATAATCAAGGCATTCTTTTTAATTTCCAGCCTATACGCACGTCAGCCAAAATCTCAGGGTTAAGTTACTTTTTAAGAAGGGTACATTCACATTACACACTACTATTATTTTCACCAGCTACATTGTCAAGTGAGAATATTGGCTTGACGTTTGGCTACTGTGTACACAGCAACAATGAGAACAGATCTGCTGGACGCCGTGTTTGTATAATAATGATTGTTTTCAGGCAGCAGGCCTCCTGGTCTTTAATGGAGTGTGTCTCACATTCACAGATGGTGCTGCTGCATAGGAAACGCAGCCAAAGGCTCAACGGAGAGACGAAGCTGCATAGAAAACCCATTCTTTTTCCTTCAATATTTATTTACCCTGAATGACCCTTGATCCTAATGTTTCATTTATTGTGAGATTATTATCTTTCTTCTGCAATCCCATCTCATTCCATATTCATGTCCTTGGAACATTAAAGAGTAACTAAACCCCCTGGTTTTTGCTGGCCTGCCACTAGGGGAGAAATAATTAAAAAAAAAACAAAAAGACTTGATTATGGGTGGGGCTACTGGAGCAGTTAAGACAGTCTATATTATAAAATCTTCAAAGAACAATCAATGCTCTGTTAACTAGCTACTCAATACTCAATTCTCTCAATCCAACATACTCACCACAGATTGCAGAGTCCACAGGTGCTAGTTTTATAGAAGGGGCGGCGCTATCAGTGCTCGTTTGTGATGCACGATGGTCCAGTGACGTCACAGAATCTTGTTCTCAGCAAATAGCAAAATGGAATTGTAATTTTTTTTCTTGCACTTTGTCTGAGCTGTCATGACAGTAAATTTCCCCACTGCGGGATCAATAAAGCTACTCTACTCTACTCTACTCTAGCTGGGTTTCAACCCAGAGAGGGCAGTCACTCTTACATTTTACAACAAAATACAAAAAATTGACACACTGACTAAAATGTTGAGAGTTGGACCAGGATCAATCAACAACACTACTTAATACCCAAAAGCATTTGTTTTCAGCAGAAAAAAGTTGTTGTGGGGTTTAGTTACTCTTTAACAATTAATCAAAGCTCAGACCTAAAGAGAAATTTTGGTCACAATCAAAAAAGAGAGACAGATAGACGGACAGCAGTTGTAACAAAAATAACTGGGTTATAGTCCTAATTTTTCATTTGTCTGAACTCCATTTTAACATGTACATTTAAGAGACTATATTTGTGTTCACAAGCATAAGTAACAAGAAAGAGTTATTGGCCTGTTGTGCCTGAGAACCATCCACAGACATCAGAGGAAGTCTTTCTGAAGGTTAACACAGTAAGACAATCATTATATTTGGTTAGTTTGCCTTGCCTTTCCTTCCCATGCCTTACATATTTCTGGATTATATGAGGAATGGTTTGTACCCCGAATAAGATCCAAACCTATTTTAAGACTTGGAGATCGTCCAAACTTTGCAGAGAGTCTAGGCTTAGGTTTGCCCCCAATGTTTTCTGTGGGTGAGTCTGATAACCTTTGTCCCACCGACCAACCCCTTAATAAATCCTCATTTATGTTTACAAAGACACTTCACAATCTATTGACGAACAAGCTCAATAGATGTTATTGTGGTTTAGTCTGTCACATGGTTGCAGAGGTGGCCATGTGGGACGGCCTTATCTCCGATGTTCAGCTAAACTATGTCACATTAACACAATCCTTCATAACCACAGCATTGTTATGACAACAGAGGAAGTAAATCTTTGTTTATTGTTCAGTGTGAAGGCAGGTTATGGCAGAGGGATTTGGAATTGCTGTGAGTTGACGGGAACTGCCAAGTGGAAAGTTTGTGGAAGATTGAGTGGCACTTTAAAGTTTTGCTTATTATGTTTCATGTGACGTGCCATTAAAGTTATCTAACCACTGAGAAAAGTCTGCATCCAAAATTAAACCTGCAGCTGGTTTTCAGGCAAAGCAAGTCTTTGTTTATATTGAGATCCCGAACGGTATTATAGAAGAACTAATATAGAAAGAGAGAAACAGAGAGAGAGAGGGAGCAGGCCTTTAAAGTAAAAGGAGGAAGTGAATAGTCAGAAACACAAACCTCATACAGGAAGAAGACGTAAAAAAGGAAAAACACGGAAAGAAAGAAGTCCCCGAGAGAAACAGCGACAAAATGACAAAACACAAAACAGCAGGTACCGTACTATCACCATTCATCTTTAGCCGCGATATTGATTCTATCATTTTGATTCTGACAGCGTAGTTGAGGCTACTTTGTTCCACCTCTCATCCATTGAATGTGGTTTTAACATGATGTGGTCGCTAATGTATCAAATTTGACTTGATGTGATGGTTTGTTGCGGTGGACTTCGGCATTTGCATCTATAATATATATATATATATATAGAGTCTGTATCAACATTTGGCCAAAAAAAGCTCATTTACAATCCCTTAAGGGCAAAGGAAATTCACATTAAACTTATCACTAAACAGAGAACACACATGGAAATCTTAGAATACAAGCTTCAACGTTCTTGGTTTAAAAGTCTGTCTAGATGTTCTTTCAACAGCCTGATACATTGCGTAGCTTCCTCTCAGTGTGAGTAGTAATGATTGTCGATACGTTGTCTGCTGGGGTGTTTCCATGGTGGCTGCATGGTGAAGTCTACAGGGAGCGGCCATTGTCACTGTGGAGCCATTTCATGGGTTGCTAGGCAAGCTATTTAGGGGGGAGGACTTCCTTTGTTCAGCTGAAGTCTTTATTGATACACACACACAAAGACCTAGTAGTTTATAGGTTAGTGGTTCATCTTTGATTTAATGAGACCATATTGATTGATTTTATTTATTTATTTATTTTGAGGCATATACATTAAGGTATAACATTACATTAAAAAGAGTCTTCTAACATTTAGGCTCTGAACAGTAATATTACTGCCCTTGAATTTTGGACTCAAGTCATTCCCGTAGATCTGATGCAAATGGGAGATTCCACAGATTTTGGATTACGGGCCAATCTCAGACAAGCCAACTACACTCAATATTCAGTAGATTTTCTAGGGATGCACCGAGATGAAAATTCTTGGCCGAAACTGAAAATGGAAAAACCAAGGCCGAAAACCGAAATAAATTGTTGTGCAAATGATTATTCTCATTTCATTTATGGGTATAAATGTCTAATAACTTTACTAAAATTAAAACATTGCAATTGTATAAACTAATAGTAATGCTTCAATGAATAAATACATTTTTGCTCGTGTCATCACAATATCCAGTTTTGTTCTGCTTTTTATGGTGAGAAAAGTGTTTCGGTGGCCGGAATTTCAGTGCATAGCTAAAATGTACTCTCCCGAATTCAGGGAGGATAAGTAAACACAGTTTTTTGTTTCATTTATTCCTTTTTATTAAATGATCAGCTAGAGCAGGGGCGTTAAACTCATGTTAGTTCAGGGGCCAAATATGGAGCATCCTGATCTCAAGTGGGCCACAGATTTTATGTGGGAAAATGAGTAATTTCAACATTATTGTGCCATAGTTTACACTCCTATGGATACATTAAATACTAACTATGTAACAAACCAACAACATCAAAGCAATAAGCGACAGATATCAGTCCCAACAGGATCTCCACTTTAAATTTCCTCGATTTTGTGATCGATTTCTTTTTAATTAAAGGGGACATATCATGCTAAATCCACTTTTTTAGCCCTTAAATGCATTTTGTTGCATATTTAGTGTGTGTGTTTAGAAGTACAGAAAAGTTCAAATTAGTCTCTTCAGGTGCTCCGTTGATATCTTTATATTCTGTTTTGGTCATATTTTTCAATCTGTTTCGATTCTCTATTACGTTTTTTGAACAATAACGTCACAGTATTTGCAGCGGAACTGCCAAATTAGGACATCGACTCCAGGCCCAACACTTCGAGCAATCCGCCATTTTTATTTCTCGCTTTTATTTTGTAGTCCAAGCTCAAGGATGCCGAAGTTACGAGAGGATAAGTCAAAAAGTTCTGTTGTTGGCTGTAGTAACCCACACGCTTCATTACACCGTCTCCCAGCATCAGAACCTTTTCGAAGTGCCTGGTTGAGTTTTATTTTTCACGGAAATCTACCCACATCTGTGGGTAAGGTCATTTTTGTGTGCACGAAGCACTTCAAGGATGACTGCTTCATTAACCTCCGCCAGTATAAAGAAGCATTTGCCGAAAGACTTTGTCTGATTGAGGGGTCAATTCCTTCTATTTTTGGAGACGACGAACAGAGCACTTCGGTAAGCTGTAAATAACGCTAAAAAGTGTGATGATAAGACGTCCCTGTCATTGTTTTGTTAGCATTAGCAGTTGCACCGTCTTCATATGTTAGCGCTGTGTGCTCGTTTTAGATCCTTGATGATATGGCCTACGTGATTTAATTTAAGTCTAAAGTTTTCATTAGTCTTTTCATTTTGCCGTTTTTGTCTCCGAAAAGACTGTATTAAAATGCATTTAGTGACGTTAGCTTGGCTCTAGCGTTAGCTCGGCGCTTGTGTTAGCTCACTTGTTAGGGTTCTGCAGGTTCATCATCTTCAATTTCATCTCGCTCCGCTGAGTCCGACTCTGGCTCGAACATGTAAGGCTGGATGGACAAGTCTTTCGTTGTTGACATTTTGTAAATAACGTGTGAATAAACATTTTCTGCGCCGCTAAATAATCGTATCTTTTCTATCAAACTACAAAAATGGCCGAACAGGGTGGCGTTGAACCGAGTGTCACCTCTGCAACCTGGAGAGGGGGCGGGGTATGAAGTGTCTCATTTGCATTTAAAGAGACCGCACCAAAACGAGTTGCTCTCAGAAGCACATCAGAAAAGTCATAGAAAAGGGGCCTGTGGAGCTATAATAATGAGGAATTCAGAGCCAAGCATTGCAGTTCCACTTTATATAGACCACAACTGTATGATTTATATGTAAAAAGGAAGGATTTAAATGCATGATATGTCTCCTTTAAGGGAAATATTATGTACACATTTGAGGAAAATTGAAGGATTTTGTAAGAATTTTGAGTTTTCTCAACAGTTTGGCAATAAAATGACTTCAATCACGAGATATAAGCATTGGGAAAACTGTGAACCCCTGCAAATATTGTTAAGGTTAATTTACCCAATGATTCACGTTTTCTCTTTTTACTTTCTACTGCAGGCCTAATTGGATGTTCCAAAGGCATGAGTTTGAGACGTGAGCTAGAGAAAAGGGAGCAGTCCACTAAAGTAGATCACTGTGAAGACATACAGTAATTAGGCCAAATGTTTTTATAGGAGCAGGAGTTTGTGCATATATTTGGAATAGTGTGAGTTTCTTATGATGTGATTGCTTTGTGGCAAGATTAAGTTGTGTCAATAGTTAAAGACTGTCTCCTCTTTCTTAAGGAGAATCGAGGAAGTTCGACCCAAACTTCAAAGGGCCGATCCACAACAGGTGAGCCTTTAGTTTAAATGCGTTTACTGCAGTTAGTTGATGTATATTATTGTTTGATTTCACCTTCTCTGTATCTTCACAGAGGCTGCACAGACATCCTCTGCTGTATTCTCTTCATCTTGGCCCTTTTGGGGTATTTCGCCGTTGGCATCCTTGGTAAGACGACCCTCATTCAATAAGTCATGCACTCGATACAAATGCAACAAATATTTTTCTTTACAGTTCTAAATAAATGACGATAGTGATTTGATCTTAATTCCAGCAAGATTTTTTTGTCTTCTTTTTGAATGATATGTTAAGGTTTTATTTATTCAGACAACCGTTCCTCAGGAAATCCACTTTGATCTCCTCACGTGTCTAATGACAACTGCCAGTCTTTGTCAGAGGCGTTTGCTGATCGCTTTGACGTTTCCTTTGATGTTTTCTTGACTTCCACGTAATAATTCCAGCAAGAATCTTTTTCAATCTTGCTGGAATCGACTTGCTTTTTGAATTGACTGACAACTAGCAATTGTTACTCCAAATATGTCAGGAGATCAAAGTGGATTTCCTGAGGAACAGTTGTCTGAATAAATGAAACCTTAACATACCATGTGATTTTATCTTATTGACTGGGTGTAGTGTAGGTGAGTTTTTTCTGTCTTAACAAAGGCAGTTATTAGTTGGGCTTAAGTTTAATAAAAAAAGAATGATTGGAATGTTTAAAATTTAAAAAGTTTGCACTGTAAATTGAACTGCATCTTTCCATGCAGCCTGGTCCCAGGGTGACCCCAGGAAGGTGATCTACCCCACAGACAGCAGGGGGCAGTTCTGCGGTCAAAGCGGAACAAATCTTGAGTAAGAAGTCAAGATAATGTTTAATTCTGCTTTCATAACCTTCATTTTTCAGCTCTACACTCATGTTTAATGGTGTTTGTTTTACCGTCCTTCAACAGGAAGAAACCGCTCCTGTTCTACTTTAACATCCTGAAATGTGCCAGTCCTCTGGTGCTGCTGGAGTTCCAGTGTCCCACCACTCAGGTTAGAAAACGTTCTGTTTACTTTATTTGCTCCTGTTCATCTATAGTGGGACAGGAGTTTCTGACTGTGTGTTGATTTCTTTGTTTTTCAGCTGTGTGTGGAAAGCTGTCCTGATAGGCATCTTACTCTAGTTAAGGCCAAGTTGGGCACCAAAGAAGATCATGACTATTACAGAAGATACTGCAAGGAAGGAGTGGACTTTGCTCAGCTGGTAAACATTTAACTTATTCATATATTCTCTGTTTATGCATGCTTCATTTGAGATGTGACTCAACTGAAAATGTCCTTTTGGTTTCCTTGTGATTGAATAGAGTCCACCTGAGCTTCTGAGGGATGGTCTGTGTCCTGCGATGTTGATGCCTAGCAAAGCCTGTAAGTGACCCACTCATTTCTTCGTGCACTTGTGTTCATCTGTTTTTTGTTTTGGGTACTTGTAAGATCTGTCTGCATGTATTTTTAAGTACCGTTTGTGTGATATGTACTTTCTTTGGAGTGACAATAACATTCGTGATGTTGTGCTTTTGAACAGAAAATGCCATGAAACCGTCACAAAGAGTATGTGGTACGGATTCATTTGGAAGCGTGAGTGTAGAGTACATATAGGATAACTATTAGGGCTGTACCGGTACAACTTTTTGGCTGAACATGCATACTTTTTTGACTTATTTTGTTGTGTAGAATGTTAGAAAAGGCTTGATAGGTGATATTACTCAAACAGAACAGTAGTCAGCAACAGCATGAGAAAGAAAAACTAACCTATTTATTATTAACCAATGGGTTACATAGATTTTACCCTAAACATAAGAAGACTGGTTAAAATTTCCACAATAAATCCAATAGAAACCACAAAAATAATAATAAAGATCAAAATGATAATTATGATGAGGATCAGAATTGTACCAAACATTAGAGGTGGAACGCACATCCACTCACTCAGCGTGAGAACACAGGAAGTCAGAGGTGATGAACGACAGCCGGGATAGACTGAAAAAGAGGTGAAACCACAAGGAAGTGGAAAACTAACAGTAGAAGCCAACTCCATTGGCCACGGTTACTTGATGTTTTTTAGTTCAGAATTCATTATTCCAATTTATATTAAAGAGTGAATTAAAGCTTTCATGTAAATGTGTCCCATGTCAAATTTGGGACACGTCTTTTTTTATTTATATTAGATGGACACGAATCTGCAAAAGGATCAAGAAAACTTTAAACTCTTTTGAAATCCTTTCTCTCACAGTCACGAGACGCTGCCTTCCGGCGCTGGGAACCATGAAGGGTGGAGTGGTGGTGGTGGGAAATGAGACGTCGTTTGATGATGGGCAGGGCATCACTGTCAATGCCACTGATGTTCTGCAAGCATCCAAGTGAGTTTTGCTGGCTCTAAAAAGTCCACCTAAAACCAACACAAAGTAAGCATCACTACTGCAGGCTTTCATCTGTGCTTTCACTGAGTCTAATCTCTCCCTTTGTGCGATGGCTAAAGAACTACAGTCATTGATTATCTTGAAGTTACATCCTTATCTTGTCACACTACATAAAAGTTCTACTAAAAAGAACATTAGTCACAGATTAAAACTTTCCCCTGCAGTGTTTTTGTTGCAGCCTTTGTCTGGTTTGGCACGAGTAATTTCTTTGCATCTCAATGAATCTTCTTGTCAGTGTATTTTTTAATCCCACTGCAGGAGTTTGCAGCGCTCAGCGTTGTTTGTAATTCAGATGAGTAATGGGTGCTTTAGTCGTTTCCTTCTGCCCTAAGCCCTTTTTGTTATATAAGTAGTTTGCAATTTAACCACTAAATCAAAACATGGTAATGTAAATTATGTGTTTTTTTCCTACCGCTGCAACCAAACGTCTTAAATTAGCTCCTGTTAATGTCTTAATGTCCTGGAATGTCTTAGAAATGAGGAGCTATTAGTAGACAACAATGAAATGTGATTTATTTTTTAAAGATTTGTACGGTTATTTGTTGTTTCCTGTTTTTACAGAAAGTCAAACCTGGCTGTCGAGGCTCGTCAGGTTGCCATGAGAATATTTGAGGACTACACACAGTCCTGGTACTGGATTCTACTGTAAGTAACAACAAACACATCAACATATTATTCATTTATTTCATTTAATTTTTGAATGAATAGCATTGGCTACTGAACATTATGATTGTTATTACTTTTCATATACAATGTAAATCTCGAAAATACATCTAAAGCTGTAATATATTCCTCCATAACTATTATTTGTTAATAATTAGTATGTGAAATCACATATCGTAATGAATTAATAACCAATTTACGTTATATATACTATTGTATATTGTTCATTAAATCCAATATACTATTGTATATTGTTCATTAAATCCATTGGTAAATAACTAATTCAGTGCCAGCCATTCTCAGATTTTCTACCCCCCTCAGTGCCAGCCGTTTTTGAGCATTTTGACTGATTTTAAAGACCCACAGAATATTTTATACTATGACTATCTGAAATCTGAACAATTGAAGCCTCTACTTTCATCAAAAAAATAAATTTGTTTCTGGCTCGTTTCATTCTTTTGTAATCAGCCGTTGAATAGAGCAAGTTTTACACAAATCTTCAGTTTCAGAGCAAAAAGCTGAGAAAAAAAGACTTTTTCTAAAAAAAAACCCTGTCAGTGACTTTAAAGCTATTTTATTTGCTTTAGTGACAACTCTAACATCTGACCATCGTTTTCTTAAATAAAAAAAAATAAAAAAAAACACAGACCGGGCTTTTGATGGCAAATTTATTATTATTTTGCTATCTGGGTCAGAGTTTAATGTATTTCTCACTGTATTTTGGCGTTCCTCCAACTTTCTCTCCCATCAGTCTGCACACACGCAACTTCCTCTTCCTCCCGGACATACAGAGTGTCACTGCTTACCCTGTTTTTTTATGGTTTTATCTCACAATCGCCACATTATCCATGAATTCCACACTTGCTCTGGTCGAGTATCCGCTGCTGTGTGCAGCTGGGAATGTCAACCCTGTACGTAGCACCATTTTTTGTCTCGTAAACGTCTTTCCTCTCTCCTTCTGAGCTGTGATGAGCATGGATGATCTCTCATCCAAAGGTGCGCTGCTACCTCCTACGTGTCACCGATTATTTTGCTATCTGGCTCACAGGCTGGGGGTATTTTGTACCCCCCTCCTCCCTCCTCCCGACACACAGTGATGACGCGTTTGGCCCGGTTAGTTGATGGGTTTTATCCCACGATCACAACATTATCAATAATCCACTCAGGTCCACACATTCTGTGTTAGTATGTGGAGCTGTGAGCTGCTGGATACGTCACAATATCACTTCATAGCGCCATAATCTCCCTTCTTTTCCTGCTTCTTCCTGCTTTGCTGGGTAGCATCAGTGGCTAATCTCTCATCTAAAGGTGCACTGCTGCCATCTTCAGTTATCTCGTCAATGGCACTGAGCGTTTGGATTTGAAATGACGAGATATCTCGTCAATGGCACTGAGTGAGTTAATATGTATGTATATATGCACTATATCTGGTATATAATAATATATGTATGGTGGTAATTAACATTTCTATAGCAATCATTTATTAGTAATTGGCATTATATTATTATTGTAATGAAGTTGATGGTGTATATGGTATAATTATATGCTGTGTATTGGTGCAGTCGATTGGCTTTATAACAATGCGTGTTGTATATTAAATCAATCAGGGGTGGGTTTATACTTCTTCCTGCTGCTTTTGGAACTGATCTTTTCCTTGTTTTATTTATATTGATTTATCAAATTTTGTTTAAAATAAAATGCCAAAAACACATTTAAATAATTCAATAATGACCCTATATAATTATGGTTGTCACATAAAAAAAAACACAGAGACTTTTGAAAGAAACACACTGAGAGGAGGAAGGAGAAAAAGAATAAATGAAAGAAAGAAAAAAAAAAAGAGAGCGTGAAAAGAAAACAATGAATAGCATTGGCGATGCTTCAGTTTAAGGAGTTCATTTAAAGTCTCTATAAAGCATTAACAGTTCAGAAAAGCCTCAGTGTAAAATCCTGGCTGTAGCTTTAGCTGTGTTTGTCCTCCCTATGCAGCGGTTTGGTCATCGCCATGGTGGTCAGCTTGATCTTCATCGTGCTGCTGCGCTTCCTGGCTGGTATCATGGTGTGGGTCATGATTGTTCTGGTCATTCTCGTCATTGGATATGGTAGGTGTGCTTCACTTTATTATTATTCATCAATTAAAACCTGAGACTGACTCAAATATAATTTCAGGCATTTTCCACTGTTACATGGAGTTTGCCAGTCTAAAGGGTGAACCCGGTGCTGACGTGACGATCCGTGACCTGGGCATCCAGACGGACTTCTCTGTGTATCTGCAGATCAGACAGACCTGGCTGGCCTTCAGTGAGTACTAACACATTCAGAGCAACTAAACCTGCCATGCAAAGCTTTAGTAAAGCTTTTAGTTAACCTTCTACGCTCTCTGACCTGCAGTGATCATCCTGGCTATAGTGGAGGTTATCATTATCCTGCTGCTCATCTTCCTGAGGAAGAGGCTCCTGATCGCCATCGCTCTCATCAAAGAGGCCAGCAGGTCAGTCTGGAGGGGGTGATTGTGTGTTTGGCATCTACTTTGTTTAGATTTGCCATATAATAAATTCTACTGTTTCTCTAGAACAGAAAAAAATGTGATGTAACTCACGTGTGTCAAACTCAAGGTCAATCGAGAATTTCGTCCAATGAGCACACAGCGCTAAAATGGCAGGTCCCTCCATTATCCAGCTCTGATTGGCCAGGGCTAAAGCCCGGACCCATAGTGTTTGATATCACCGATTTCTACAGGTTCTGAGCTTTACAACGCTGTGTCAAACATTCTGATTGGTTAAATTTTTTCTGCCTTTCCTGCTTTCCCTATTGAGAATTGGCTTTTTTTATTTTAAGTAAATATTTGTTTTTCTTTAGGTGGACTACAGATTTCTGTATTTAAAACATGATTTATTGTCACTCAGTATCATATATTTCCAAAACTATTAAGGGTCCTACTTCAATCTGAAAAAAATTTGTTTAGCCATGTAGGTCATGTAGAAGCTTTCAAAAACGTTATTTGTCATGGGTATATGATTTTTGCAGAGAAAAAAACAAAAAACAGGTTAAAGCTCCCAATTCGGCCCGCATGAGATTGTAAAAGTGACAGTGAAAACATGACTCATTGTGTAAATCATTAACTAATTCAGATGTAGATATCTTAGTACTTCCAAATATACTAATTCAATGAAACTGGACAATTCTTTTTGCACGGTTTAAAGTTTTCCAATGCCTATATAACATGATGGCAGACATTTTTAATCTCAAATTGTTGTAAGTTCTGATACTTAAAATTGTTCAAATTATTCAGAAAAAATTTCCCCAAATTAAATAAGAATTGGTCACAAAATCAAGGAAAATGAGGATCCTGCAGGGACTGATATCGATCATTTATTCCTTGGATATTGTCGGTGCCTTACATACTTTAAAAACTATTATACGTGAAAGTGCAAAATAGCGCCAAAAATGATAAAATTGCTGCCTGTTTTGCTGCCTATAATCTGCGGTTCACTTGAGATGAAGCTGGTCTGTATTTGGTTGGCCCCTGAACTAAAATGACACGTGTCAAACTCAAAGCCCGGGGGCCAAATCCGGCCCTTCAGAGCATTGGATTCAGCCGGCAGGAGAAAGTGAAAATGACAGAGAAAACATAGATCATTGTGTAAATGACCAAATAATTCAGTTGTAAATTGTTGCTGAAAATTGTGTAAATGACCAAATACAGTAATTGAGTTGTAAATTGTTGCTGAAAGAACTCTAATTTTTTCCAAACTCCTGCAGTTTTTTAAAAATTATTCCACAAAATCTCCCCAAATGAAATAGATATTGGTCAAAAAAATAAATAAATCGAAGAACATTTAAGTATCTGTCACTTATTGCTCATATTGGTGATGTCTTCCATACGTTATGTCTAATTTATAACTGGTAGTGCAAACTTGGGCATATTAATGTTGAAATTGTTTGTTTTCCCGCCCACTTGTGATCAAACTGGTCTGTATTTGGCCAGTGAACTAAAATGAGTTTGACACCCCTGATGTAACTTCTTTTTCGTCATCGTCTAATGTTTTTTCTCTTCAGAGCCATCGGTCACGTCATGTCGTCCCTTTTCTACCCCCTGCTGACCTTTGCCCTCCTGTCTGTGGTGATCACCTACTGGGCCATCACTGCTGTGTATCCTTTCATGGCTCTCAGATATCTGAATGCCGTGTCATGTTCACCTCCTGTAGTAGCTGAAACATGACATTTAGGAGTAAAGTGTCTTCTCCTTGACAATGTGACCAGTTTCTTATCCACGTCTAACGAGCAGGTGTACAAAGTGTTCAACAACTCTGACTGTCCCTACTCTCGAGACACCTGCGACCCCGCGGTACGAACTCTTACCATCACAGCTGTGTACATTTATATAATTCAATTTTGTTCTGCATTGTTAAATGTTGAGTGTCAGATTTGATTCAAATCCTGTTATTAAGGGATGTGATGTTCAAGAATGAACATAATCCAGTTCGCTCTGTTTTACACAAGCTCCTCATCTGTTCCTCCTCAGAGTGAGATCACTCCTAAAGCACAGCAAAGTACACATGAGGTTCTTATAGCGAGCAAGTCATTTCACATAGTTTTTTATTGTGTATTTTTATGAGACTTTTTATGAATATCACGAGTTAAGGTATCTTTATTTGCACACATTCACAGTGGTGGGGGTCTCCTCTCCCTTCTGACCTGCAGGTGTGGTCGGGAGCTGCTGTGAAGCTGGTGGGGAGGGGCTCACGGCAGCACAATGGTTTAAATACCCCTAGTTATGAAACATTACTTGTGCAATCTAACAGGATTCCTTTGCTTTCCTTGTTCCAGACGTTCAACTCTTCCAACGTGTCAGCCGTGTGTCCAGATGCTGAGTGTCTGTTTGCGTTCTACGGTGGAGAGACCGTCTACCACAGATACCTCATCTTGTTCCAGTTCTACAACGTGTTCCTCTTCTTCTGGTGCGCTAACTTTGTGACGGCCCTCGGCCAGGTCACTCTGTCGGGGGCCTTTGCTTCCTATTACTGGGCCTACAAAAAACCTGATGACATTCCCGCCTACCCCATCTTCTCTTCTTTGGGTCGAGCCCTCAGGTTAGCAGCACTTCTGATTCAGCTTGACTTATTTTAATGAAAAGAAACACTGTGAGGTTTAAAGCTTTACTTTACAAACGAACCATATGTTTGTATCTTCAGGCTGTCGGTTGTGATTATGTAATGGGGAGTTTTGTGTGATGCTCACAGATGGTTTCTGTTCTCTTTTCCTCTTTAGGTACCACACTGGCTCCCTGGCATTTGGTTCTTTGATCCTGTCTCTGGTTCAAGTCATCAGGGTCTTGCTGGAGTATCTGGATCACAAATTAAAAGGTAAGATGATCTCACAAAGCAGTTTTTGGAGGCTGTTCCTTTGAGGTGCCAATAATGTGGTTTAACTGGTAGAGATGGTAAAAGTGATACTCAACCCACATTACAAAGCCAGTTCAACTGAAAGACTTTTTTATAGAACCTTTCTCTCATTTAGGAATGAGAGGTGATTTACAATATGCATGTTGCTTGTGGAGGTTGTTTGACAAACTGTGGTGTAGTGATTACTCATTTAAGTGCTTTATTCATGTAACTCCAACTGGTTTGATGAGGTTAAATGCATCCGATGGTTGCCATGGCAGCAAAGACTTCCCCAGTTTGAGGTGTTTTTCTTGTTCAGCTGGAAGGTATCCGTATATATGCAGTAAAATGGTTGATAGAGGCGTACAAATGCTGTGCTCATTGGCATCGTCTTAATTCTGATTTTTTGGTTATTGCAACTATCAAATCCGTCCACTGTAATGTTCCTGGTCTTCTTAGGAACAGCATCATTATGTCTAAAAACTGGATGGTGCGTAAGTAGGCACTGAAAACGAGTCCACATACTTTTTCACCATAGACTCTCGATGGGAGCAGAACCATGAAGAGTAATCCTGAGGTGACGTCATGATATGCAAACTGAAACTGCAGATGCCCACAAAGACTTAATACATGACTTATTACCAAAGCTGTGGTATTCAGCTTGAGACCAGTTATCTAATGTGAATTCCTCTGACTCCCAATCTACAAGTTTAACAGATTTAGGCAGCAACCAATGGGGAAATTAAAAACACTGTGCTAGGTTTCAAACCTTCATTAATTAAGGAATATCACACAAGAGGGAGTCCTGTTGTGCTGAAATATCAGCACTGGTGTGATTTGGTTGTAGATAATCACACCAGTGCTGATATTTCAGCACAACAGCACGACCTTGAGTGTGATAGTTGTTTCATACAACAGTTGTACTAGCGCATTTTATTAGTCAAACGTATTAAGCGACAAGAGATTATCATTTATTTTGCCCAAAACAAAACTGGAAGGAAGACAAGGCTGTTACTAGGCAACACATAAACATTTCCTAACTGACAGTTGACTAACGGTTATTAGAATGCTTGAACAGCGGAATAATAATGTCTGTTAAAAAGTCCCAGTGCTGTTGTTATTCTATATGAGCACTCATGGAATGTCTCTTGTCCAATCAAATTACTTGGTCAGAATTAACTGTTGTATAAATAACAATAAATCACAATCAAAAGTAGCTCAGTAATTTAAACAGACACCAGTAGATTTATAACCTAGCTAATACTTGTTACAGTACCATATGGTAACAACCAGACATTAAAGAAAACACACCGCGTTGTTGTAAGGACATGACCTCTCAAACTGTTAGCTTGCACTTCCCTTTACTCTTTTTAAAATTACTGTATCTAGCACGTGTTTTTCTTTCTGACAGTGAAGGCAGGTTTGCAGTAAAACCTCACATTTTCAAATCTTTGAAATTGTTTGCCTCGAGTCGTGTTTGATTAAAAACTGAAAAAAGACAAAAACCTTTTCACTTCATTTTGTCTTCAGGAGCTAACAACAAGTGTGCTAAATTCATGCTCAGCTGCATGAAATGCTGCTTCTGGTGTTTGGAGAAATGCATCAAGTTCCTGAACAGAAACGCCTACATCATGGTGAGTTGTTCCACCTGAAAGTGGACACGCGCTCAGACTCCTTGTCAATATTTAACGTAACCAACACTTTTGCTTCTGTACAGATTGCAATCTATGGGAAAAACTTCTGTACCTCAGCGCGAGAAGCCTTCTTCCTTTTGATGAGAAACATCATCCGGTGGGTTTTCACCATCTTTTGAATTAATTTAATGAATATACATGAACAATATTATTATTTTAAAATTGTAAAAACGGTACAGATAGAAATGTTAAATACTTATATGTATTTTTAGGACATCAATTTAGTACATTAGGGACATCTTAATGTGCAAAATGGATTATTTTTCACTTGGTAAAGCCTAAAACTGGTCTGCCAACTGGGTGGTGTTACTATAATTGATACATTTTCACTTTTGCTGCACTGGATCGTTTATTTTCATTATTACTTAGTTCACTTAATTGAAATATTGTTTGATATTGATATTGTTTTATTTTAAGTGGAATAAGGGATGAGAATACAT
Organism: Gouania willdenowi; assembly: GCF_900634775.1. Taxonomy (NCBI): domain Eukaryota; kingdom Metazoa; phylum Chordata; class Actinopteri; order Blenniiformes; family Gobiesocidae; genus Gouania; species Gouania willdenowi. The sequence continues at coordinate 41,286,189 of NC_041044.1, forward strand.
TATATATTTCATCTACTACCTGCTTTTAAAAAAAAAAAAACATAATAATGTAATATTTGTATTGATCTGTTCTCATGTTGTTCTGAAAAACCATTTATAGCACTGTGACGTTACAAACGGGCCTCCATAACTTGTTCTGATTATCTTTTGTGCGCCTTGAAACCCAGGGTGGCTGTTTTGGACAAGGTGACTGACTTCCTGCTGTTTCTTGGAAAGCTCCTCATTGTTGGCATCGTTGGTAAGAGCTTCTATTTATTTATCTTTCTTTCAAAACTCTTTTTACTACACATTTTTGGCACTTAATTAACAAAGTTCTCCACATTTGGTACAGTAATTGTGCATTAAAAAAACAAAACATCAACAAAGAAACAACAGAATCAAGGATAAACTAAAACAAAAGAAAACTGACAATAACAACAGTAGCAATGATAGTAATAGTATGAATAACAGCAGCAATAGCTAAATAAATAGTCAAGCAAAGCAATAGATATTATATATATATATATATATATATATATATATATATATATATATATATATATATATATATATATAGATACCCACATGTCCATAGATATTTAATATGCATGTATACACGTATAAATAAAATAAAACAAAAACAGACAAAATAACTCGAAGCTGAAAAATCATTTTAGGTTCCCTTTCAAATGTAAACATGCCAATGTTTCTGTTGTTTCCTGTGTAGGGATTTTCTCTTTCTTCTTCTTCTCTGGGAGAATCAGAGCTGTGGAGGATGCGGCTCCATCTCTGAACTACTACTGGGTTCCAATCCTGGTCAGAGTTTATTAAATTCAGTGTTTGGAAACGTTGCTGTCAGCTCTTTTATTTAATGAGATGTTTGTGTCTTCATTTCCACAGACGGTTGTCGTGGGATCGTACCTGATTGCTCATGGCTTCTTCAGCGTGTACGCCATGTGTGTGGACACCCTGTTCCTCTGCTTCTGTGAGTAATGTTTGCTTTGGTAGGAAACCGTCTCTCACCATCCGTGTACTGTTAGTTCTTTGGTTATACAACAAATTAATGCTGTGGTTACTTTGTTTTACTGACTTAAATCCTAAACACAAATACAGAAATATCAAAAAACAGATAAGCAGTGTTTTTGTTTTGAAATTAAAATAATAATGGTGAAATCTTGTTCTGTTTGTGAGATATTTGGATATTTACGGGGAAATTAGAGCGAGAGCTCAAGAACTGAAGTCCGCTGCACCTGGTTTCCCTCCACACGTCCTGGACCAAGTCTCTGTTTAGGATTTATTTCAGCAGTTTTCTGGTCCTGCTCTTGTTTTCATGCAACCTGTGGATATTTCAGTAAAAAAGCTGCTCACGTTTTAAGTTTGTTTTATGGTGTTACAGTCCAAATCGTATCCAAATAAACAGGTGACTGACTATTAACTCTGAGGAGCAATAGATGTTAGAACTTCCACCATTTGACATCTTTACATCTTTGCAAAAACAGTTACACAGATATTTTTTTTTGCACGTTTTTATACTGCTAGCCACTAAGGGCAGCCGTCAACACAGACGAAAGTTGATCACAAGAAACAAGGAACACCAGTAGATTCATTACACCACCTCTGGTGCACATGTTATGTGCATTCTTTTCTTAACATCCTTTTTTCTTGTTTTGATTTATTGTATTAATAACGTTTCAGTTCAGAAGTTCATCAGTAATGTGACTTATGTGTTGCTTCTTTTTTGTCCGAGAGAAAAAGTCCGCCCCCGTCTGTGGGTCCCCTTTGTGTGGTGAGATTAAAACGTGAAGCTCTCGTCCTAGTTTCCCTTTATTATCCAAATATAACACAAACAGAACAAGATATATAAAGAAGAAAAACGCTGCTTGTCCGTTTATTTTTTATTTTTATGTATTTATGTTTAGGTTTTAAGTCAGAAAAACAAAATAACCACACTGTTTATTTGTTATTTTGAGAAAGAACAAACAGTACAAGGATTTCTCACCATCCTCTTTGCGAGCTCTTTTTAAAATCTGCCAAATGCTGAGCTGCTCTAATTCTAATTGTTGCTGGTTTCTCACGCCTTTTCTCTTTGTCTTGTTTCTCCCTTTTTAATTCCACTTTTAATTTCCACGCATTCCCTTTTCCTTTTTGGTTTTGATTTCCCATTTCCCACCCGTTATCAAACTCCCTAACCCTCCCCCACACACACACACACACACACTGGCCTCAAAGGTGAGGACTTGGAACGAAACGACGGCTCCACAGAGCGGCCTTACTTTATGTCCCCTGAGCTACACGAGATCCTCTCCAAAGTGAAAAAGCAAGAGGACGAGCACGATGGCGTGGAGCAGCCTGACGCCGTGAAACAAGCTGATGAGGTGAAACTGCAGGAGGAGATGCCCCTCCATCAGCAGGAGGACAGGGACGTCCAGCTGAAACAGGAGACGCTGCTCAAGCAGGATAACGAGGAGCAGGAGCCTCTGCAGCCAAAAACAGATAAGGAAGAGGTGAAGGAGGAGATGGAGAAGAAGCAGGAGGAGGAGGTCCATCAGAACGAGGTACCAGAACAGAACGAGAAACCCGAACCAGAAGTGGAAAACACGTCAGATGAGGTCAAACCAGCTGCAGACGTGGAGGCTGTGAAGGAGGAGATCAATGAGAAGAAGAAAGATGAGCTGAAGGAAATCAATGGTCCATCTGCACCTCAGGAGTAAACCCTTTCAATCAAAAAAAAAACCTCACAGAGCGTAACGAATGAAAGATTTATACCACAACATAGGGACTGCTAGATGTACAGCGTTAACGCAGGCTACATTTTCTGATCGCACTGCTAATGTGTGAGCGAAGTGTCGTCCAAATGAAGAAGGTTTGATAACACCATACTTAAAGTTATATACATAATGCTGACATTATGCTGTCATTAGCATGAATAAGGTGTCATGAAGGCTGTCATTAAGTGTCATTCGCTAAATTATGGCAACTTTGGAGCTATGTTGGCTTTTTTTTGTGTTAAATGGAGAGATCTCGTTGGGTTAGGGCTTAGGGTAATGAACGACACTTAATGACACCCTTTGTGACACCTTATTAATGCTAATGACAGGTGTCATGTCATAATAATGAGAGCTTAATGTCAGCCTTTTTGTATAAAACTTCAAGTAAAGTGTTACCGAAGCTTTTCAATCAGAAACTGATCTAAAGCCCGGTGCGTCTCTGTAGCTCTGCCACTAAAACGTGCTCCGTTGTGTCGGCTTTTTACATTGTGACAGTTGTTGAGTGTCTGAACCCGTGGCTGATCGCTGTCACTCATATCTGTTGCAGGGTTGGGGTCAATTATATATTTCAATTACAATTCCGTCTTCAATTATACATGTTTGATTACTACTCAATTACGATTAGGTTACATGGCATTTTTTTCAGCTAAAAGAAAATGCAAGTGAGGATGCATAGCTGAAACGCAAAAAAAACTAAACCTAACTCCTACACTCCCCGGGGTCCCCCCACGGACACCCCTTCACGCCAGGAGCCAGCATTTCCCTTTGGTGGCACCTGATTGGCTGATGACAAACAACAAAGTTGCTATGGTAAAACTTGCCATGGAAACCGTTGCGGTTGCTGAATTTTAATCTTAATTGTCAAAAATGTTTTTGTTGAAAGTCAATTACAATTACGTTCTCAATTACTACAGTTCAATTACAGTTAGTCATAATTACTGAGGCTGAAATAAATAACCTCATAAAACATAACTTTCCTCTTGTGTTAGCTTTCTGTTAGCATCTCTTATGATAACGGGTGAGTTTGACCCATGTCTTAAATCAGCTGTAAAATACACTAAAAAATATTGTCTGTCATCTCATTTGTTTTGCATCTCTTGGTTATCTCGTTAGGTTTCCTAATCTGAGCCTTGTTTTCTGTCAGTATACCCCTCAATTGTTTTTTTAAATTTAATTATAAAAGAGAACTGCCTGTTTGTGGGGAAACATAAAACATATTTTAATATTTGTCATAATTGACCCCAACCTTGATTGGTTGTCTTAATCCTTTTCCCAGAGGCACTTGCAGACCTTTCTACAAACCGCGTTTACAGTCAAAACAATCACATCTCAATTGATAATGAATCTACTTTCACTGTTTACAGAAATGCCAAAATGTCACAAAACCTGTTTGATATGCTCCTGAATATCAGATTTTTTAATGAGGCTTGTGCATATATGGTACGGTATATATATATATGTCATGTATGTATTTTTTGGCTTCAGTCTCAGAGATCCTGGCCCCGCCGGGGTCCGTTATATTGTATCGCCACCTTCTTGCCTTGGTATTTTCCGACAGGCGTTAAGTGCTGTGATTGTGTCACCGTGAGGCATCAATCGTGACCTCTCGGACGCTGTGGATGTCCTTCCCATGTTTACGGCCTCGACCTGACTCGCTCTGCTCCTCACTTTCTCTATTTGAACTGCTGCATGGTACTAAATGGCCTTTTCTGAATGCTCGCATTAATATGTTAAATCTCTGGATGCTTTTTGTACCTTTTCACTCGTTAAAGTCGCTTTGTAATGATGTTAGTTGACTGTAACTAAAGTTCTTGATGACATTTCATTGTTAGTTGATGTGAACCTTAATTAAAAGTGTATGTATTTAACCGTAATTATGTAATAATGGGTAAACGTGTGATTTTCAAGGTAAGTGAACAAACAATTTTCCTCATAATATACGTGCATTTTAGATCATATAACAGGTTAGACAGCTATAGATAGAGGGACTTAGGGCTCTGATGGTTTAGATTTACATTTAACATTTAAATTTAACATTTACATTTAGATTTATTTTTCATCTTTATTATGGGGTGCCAATTGTAAAGTTGTGCATGCCAAAATAAATGTTTTGCAACATTTAGAAACAAACTACATTTTAAAAAAATGTATGTGGATTTTTTTTATTACTTTTGATTAGATTTACAGCAATTTCTGTGAAATTTGTAAAAAAATTCACCTAAAAATATGTCAGTGTTAAATCTAAATGTTAAATGTAAATCTAAAGGTTAAATTTTAAATCAAAATGTCAAATGCTAAATCTAAATGGTGAATTTGCATATTTGCTAAATATTTAGTTTGACCAGTGAAATTTAACATTTAGATTGACATTTAAGACTTACATATAGCATTTATATTTAAATGTAACATTTAGATTTAGATGTACTAGTTAACATTGACATTTTAATGAGAAAAAAAACATTACAAATTTCACAAATATTGCTGTAAATCTAGTCAAAAGTAAAACAAAAAAAAAATACATACGTTTTTTGAACAAGGTTTGTTGCTAAATGTTGCAAAAAGTTGTTGTTTATTTTGGCATGTGTAACTTTACAATCGGCGTCCCGTACTGTAAACATTTTAAAAATGATATAGAACATGCTGTTTTAGATGATTTTTTTGTCTCAAAGAAAAGAAACATTTGCTAAATGTAAGGAAAGTGAGCTAAATGTTCAAAATATGTCAGCTATGAAACAGTGACCCGAGTTTTTACATTTGGCGCCCCCAAACGCACATTTTTATGACAGGTATTTTGCAATTTGAGGTACATAGAAAAATATTTCAGGAATGAAAAAATTAAGAACATAATAACCAGTTTCCGGTGTCAAGATGACATCCAAATTCCCCAGATTGCCTTGTTTTACTGATACACCGAGGCTAAAGTTAGCATTTGAAGACGTCATATTATTCAGTTTAGGTTTATTCAGTTTTTTAGATTCTTAGAGAAGGTTGTTGTTCAACTCACTGTGTTCATGTCACAGTGGATGACCTGGAGCGCAACGATGGATCTGCAGAGAGGCCGTACCTCATGTCTGAGAGTCTGCTCTCACTCATGAAGAAGTCCAATGAAGAGGCCAAACCTATAGACTGAGTGTGTGTGTTTTTGTAAGTGTGTCTGTGGTATGTGTTTTTCTAAGTGTGTATGTGTGTGCTATTTGTGGTAAAACCAGAACAACAGAGAAGGAACCACACCACAGTGCAATTTATTTTGATATACATATATATTTTGTTTTTGTGCATTCATGCTCTGCTGCCAAATGGGATTCATTTATTGTGCATGTGAAGAATAAACCACAGAGTTGTTCCTAGTTATATTATAAACTCCACCTTCCCAGTGTGAAACGTTGTTTTTTAATCACATGGAGATGGTTGAAGGTTCGAGTTAAAAGGAAAACATTAGTTTGGGTAAATTGTATATAATGATTTAAGAACTAAAATGTTGTATTCTGTGCATTTTCATGTTGTGGAATGTATTTTTTTGGTGGATTGAAGCTTTTAGGATCCGTTGTTTACGTAAGGGTTTTTCCTCTCTTATAAATTAGCCTAAACGTGCTAAAGTTAAACCAAATGCCATTAACTGACCCATGAGGTTTACTCCCAATATGGTTTTTGGGATAACTTGAATAATATATGTTTGTTGTGCACATTTCACATTTGATGATTTTACTGCCTGTTATTGCATGTTTAACTAATATAACTCTGTTACCATGTGGTGTGTGTACAGAATAAATGGAAATAATACAATATGTAAAGGATAGTCATGCCTGACCTGTAATAGTGATTACTGGTAATAGTGAAAAAAAATGCTGTTTTTTAAGTGCCTGTGATTATTTGGGAATCAGATATGGTAAGTCATTATTTTGACAAAATTAACCTCTTGTGCTGTGTGTATTGAAATCCTGTGTAGCACTAATTCCTGTTGTGTTGCAATGGCCTCTTTTTCTACGATAATAGAAATACAGTAAATAGATAAAATACAGCATATTATGATTTGAGCCGAATTGTTAGCGAATTACCATGAGGTAAATGGTATACGTTCATTCACATTGTTTTATTGCTTTATGCGTAGAAAACAATCCTACATCAATTCGAGAGACTTCACTTTACCTTTTTGTGAATGAAATATGTATAACCCCCTCAAACCATCACAAACGTGAAGACATTTGCACTATAACAAAAATATATTTATAATGATAATTTTATCTATGAGATGTTTTTATTTATAATAAATTATATATTTTTTTTTATTAATACACAAATGTGTTTAACAAAAATTAAATTTTGAAATACATATGTTTTTATTAAGTTATTATGGAATACGAAAGTTGTTCTGGAAGCTGGAAGGGTGCCAGGGCACTGCCGAGGTGCCTTTGAGCACTACTCTGGGTGAGGTCCCTTCATAGTAAAAATGAAGGTGAAACAACAATGAAGTATTTCTAATTGAAGCAATGGATGCTAAATATCGAAAAGGAAGAAAAAAACTGCCTGACAAATAAAAGTTCAAAGCTTTAGCTGATTGTAATTATTATTTTATTAATGGGTAAAATGCATTTATATATTACAAAACAGATTAAACAGGAGAAAAACATTAAATAAGAAATATTAGCAGGGTAAAAAAAACCTCAACAAATGAATAAATTAAGCACTTCCTGGTTTCCGTGTACCGGTTGCTAGGCAACAGTGGCGGTTCCTGGACAACGACCGCAGCCTAAAATCTTCCGTCGAGTGATTAGAAAAACCTCATAAAATGGCTTTTAGCGACTATTATAAAAAGCCTCCACTGTACGACCAAGTGACAGAACTTCAGCGTAAACTACAGCTTCTGGGTAAGTTTATGTTAATGTGTCCATTGTTATGTTTTTACCTCCTCTCAGTGTTTGTTTGGCTGGAATCAATCTGATGCTAGCTTTACATGCGGTTTCCTGTTTTACTTACCATTAAATTAAAAAAAAAAAAAAACTTCTTATATGGGTCATAATGAAGATATTGCTCACAACCTCTAAATGTCGTATTGATTTAACACTTTTAAAAATTATTTGCGACAACAGACGTTTACATTCTATGGACTTCCTTTGCATACGAATCGATTACATGACGGTGTCCATACACCTTATAGTCATGTGCATAGGCACCTTAATATAAAAAAAACAGCAACATTTAGCAACAAACCACGGTTAAAAAACGTATGTAAATTTTTTATGTTACTTTTGACCAGATTTGCAGCAGTATTTGTGAATTTTATAAATATTTTTCCTTGTAAAATGTCAATGTTAAATCTAAATGTTACATTTAAATATAAATGTCAAATCTAAATGCAAAATGTTAATCTAAAAGCTATATGTAAATCTTAAATTGCAATCTAAATGTTAAATGTCCAACTAAATATTTAGATAAAATGCAATTTCACTGTTTAGATGTAAATGTAATATTTAACATTTAGATTTAACACTGACATGATATTTTTACATGAAAAAAAAAAATCACTTATTTTACAAAAATTACTGTAAATCTGGTCACATGTTTTTTTTTTTTTTTTTTAATGTAGTTTGTTGCTAAATGTTGCAAAAAGTTTATTGTGGCATGCACAACTTCACAATTGGCACCCCATAATAAAGATGAAAAGTAAATGTTAAAATCAAATCTAAATGTTACATTTAAATTTAAATGTTAAATCTAAATTCAAAATGTTAAGTCTAAATGTAAATCTCAATTTTAAATGTCATGAGTGAAACTAAATATTTAGCTAACATGCAAATACATTGTTTAGATTTAGCATTTAATATTTACATTTAAGGTTTAACATTAAGATTTGAAATTTACGTTTAACATTTAGATTTCATGTTTAGATTTAACATTTATATTTAAATGTAACATTGAGATTTTACTTTGAAATTTTGATTTTACGAAGAAAAAAAAATCACAACATTGACAAATATTGCTGTAAATCTGGTCAAAAATAAAATTGTTGTTGTTGATAAACATTTATTTTGGCATGCACCATTTCACAATTGGCGCCCCATCAAATAAGAGTAAAAAGACAAATAAACAAAAAGTACATAGACTATGACATATAACGCAGGCGCATTAAGAGTAAACTAAATTAGAAATAAATAAAATTGAGTTTTTCATTAAAAGTTGGAAATTATTAAGCCACTTATTAAAAAGACTGACTTAAGAAACCTGTATTTATGACTGAAAAAAATAAAATTTATATATATATATTTGTAAAGATGTTGTCTTTGGTTTGGTTTTCATGAAGATTTTTTTTTTCTGCTGTAGTGTAATTATGACTTTTTGTCCACCAGAGGGAGAGAGAACAGCGTATTATGAGAGTTCTCAGTCTGTCATTGAGAAGAACAGTGAGAACATCAGACAGCTGAGGATGGAGAACAAGAGGCTGCGTAGAGAGCAGGCTGAGGCCCAGGCTGTGAGTTCAACTACACACACACACACTCAGGCTGAGTTTACACTTTACTACTGTGGTGACCTTTCAGGGTGACGAGAACATCGTGAAGCTGGCTTTTCGTAACAGAGGCGCAGAGAAGAACGCCTACCGCAACATGTCAGGGAAGGTGAGGAGAAGAAGAACCACTCACATGTTGAGGGCCAAAGAAAATCTGCAATGTGTCCCACAAATAATCCTCACATCAATGTTACTGACATATGGAGCCTGATATGATATCAGAAGAATGATCTACTGTTTTAGTATTTATTAAGATGATCCCAATCTGATATTAACATCAGATATCGGCTCGATATCAATATGTGATATCGATTCGATATCAGCAAAAAAGAGAGGACAGAGTGTCAGATTATTTTGGCCTGCATCTAAAATCTTTCATATAAAAAATATTAGTTTTTATTGCATTTATTTTTCCTTTCTTTCTTTTTTCAATTGAAGAATATAGTCTTAAGTTTAAGGTTAAAATAGGTCAGTTTATCTCAGACCTACTGGTGCTGACTCTTGTTCTCTGTTTGTTGATCAAGCATTTTCTAACATTCCACATTGTAAAAAAAAGTAATAAAACTCAGTATGAGTCGTACTAATATCGTATCAGATCAATATCAGAATTGTCCAACACTCAGAGATGCAATATCGTTATCGTATCTGGACTGAAAAAATTGTGATCGGGACACCACTACTATATATATATATATAATCATATCCAATAAAGTTAAAAAACTATCCACAGAACATCAAAGATGATGTGAAATCTAATTTCATGTTTCATTTTTTGGCGACAATAGCTCTACAGTAGAGTTATGAAAGTTTTTTTTTTTTTTTTCTTAACCTTCTTACTGGTTCTTTTAATTGAACAGATCTGAGGAGAGATGACAAGATTAGTTCTAGTTCTGTAGTTTATTCTCATTACAGTCACAAGTAAAATATACAGGTAGCTATTGCAGAAGAAGCTTATGTGTCTATATATTGGTGTGTCTCTCTGTTCTCTGTGAATCTGTTAAAAAGTATATATATATATATATATATATATATATATATAAAAAAAAGTCCAGTTATCTTCTGGGCTGGGCCCCCTCCTTGCAACGTACACAAACGTGATATGTATTAAATATATTACAGGGCAGACTAGCTCTACTCTGCTCGCTGACCGTGACGTCACATAAAATGTCTATGAAAACACAAATGACAACTTACAAATTGATGACAAATAAAGCCAAAACAAGAGTATACGCGAAATACAGAGACACAGAAAAGAAGATACACAAAAACACTCTGAGAACACTAACTGGAAACAAAAATTCACAAAATGACAAAAAAAAAAAAAATGCAGAAAGCATCATAAATAAACTTAACGTGCCCGCACTTGAAAACCCCATTTGAAAAATCTTCAAAATATTAACTGTCACAAAAAATAATTCACATTGATTTATTGTGACCAAGCTAAGCACTTCAGTATTACATTTATAATACCGGTAGGGTAATAAAACATTATTAAATATGATTACTTACCTGTTTATGCATAGAATTTTATTACGTAGTAGTTTCTGTGACAAACACAAAGATTAAAGAAAATGTTGCCACTAATCAAGAATTCTGAGTTACTTACAGCGAGGTATCAATAGTCCACCCCCTTTCCTTCTTTAAAACCAGTTAATGACAAAGTTTTTTACAAAATCCTTAAAAACTCTTGTTTTTTCACCAAAAAAAAATGTCCGACTGGAAACATTTCTTCATAACCTAGAACCCCCATATTAGTACCAATGTTATGATGCATCAATTGTTGCTGGGTTATGAATTCAGATTCACACCTACATAAAGTATCAGAGTCCAAATTTTAGAGACTTTAAAAAAAACAAAAAAATGTAATTTTTTTGCCAAAAATAATCAGATCAGAGAAATTTTAGCACTAATCTAAAGCCCAGAGTGATTGTCACCTTACAGAGAGGTATCAATAGTCCACCTACTTTCCTTCTTCAAAATCAGTCCACGACAAAGTTTTTTTCAAAATCCTAAAAAATGCTGTTTTTTTTGCCAAAAATTGACCAACCGGAATTTTTTTTATTATTACCTGGAATCCCTCCATTAGTACCAATGTTTTGGTGTGAGAATGGTTGGTGGGTATTGCATTAAAATGCCTACACCACTCTACACACACGGACAGACAGACGGACGGACAAAACGGACAATGAACTGATGACAATACCATTTGGCTGAAGTTGGCCGTGGGTAAAAACCACAAATGACACCAAAAACACACAAAAATGCACTAAAACGACTACAAAAACACACAAGTAACATACAAAATACACAAAACATTAAGACCACACAAAATTCAAAAGGACAGAATAAAAATATGTAAAACTCTTTGAAAACACAAGCTGACACGTATACATAAAATGAAAACTATAGAATTGTTATTTGGATGCAGATTTCCTTCCAAGGCAAGGCAAATGTATTTGTATAAGGTATTTCATACACAAGGCAATTAAATGTGCAATTAGAACATTAAAATCAGCATTAAAAACATTTAAAATCAACAATAATATGATTAATAAAAATCTCCCTCTTAGTCATACACAGTCGAGAAAATAAGTGCCTTAAAACTTGGATTGAAAAATGTTCCCATGTGATGCTGACTTCAGCTCTGCTACAGTTCGTTCCACTGCAGCATAACAACTAAAAGCAGCGTCATCATGTTTGCCATGAACCTAAAGATAGCTTTATTTTGACATTGTGCAATAATTGCATTTTTCAGTACACTTTTTTTCTTTTTAAATCTACATCTCAGGCGGCTTTAACAGCGTTACATCGCAGAGTGCTCACCAGGACAAAGCAGCTTAACGCCCTGAAACACACCACACACACCTACAACCTCCACCTGGAGGAGTTAAGAACAGAACACCAGAGGAGGAAGCCTGAGGGCAGCAGTGGAGCAGGGAGCGCTGATGCTAGGACTCGTAAAAAAGAGGAAGAGGCCATGGTGAACATCACATCTTTCAAATGTTTTTTTTGTAAATGTTATGGACATCTTTAATAAGTCCATGTGTGTGTTTGTTCCTAGAATCTGCGGGCGTTGGAGAACAGGCTGGAGAAAACTCAGTTAAAATGCAAAGAGGCCGAGAACATTCTGAGCAACTACTTGAAAGTTAAGAGTCACCTGCAGGTCAGTCTCAGATCTTCACTTTAAATTTCCTTTGATTTTGTGACCATTTTTTGTGTAATATACAGTATGGCAATTTTGTGAGAAATTGATGGATTCTAGAAATATGTTAAGTTCTTTCCGCAATTGTGATTTAATATGACTGCGGTCGTGCGATATAGGCACAGGAAATAAGCAAACATTTTCATATATCTACAACTGATTTAGTAAATTCACACAATGATTCATGTTTTGATTTGTTTTTTTGTTTTTTGTTTTTACAGCATTTTCATACAAACACAAAGATGAAATATAGGGGAACAATGAGTACAATCTCCTTAAAGCACACACACATAGAACAAAATAAAAACACACCAACCAACCAACTACAAGTAGGTCCAAAAATAAAAAAATAAAAGTTATAAAAAAAGATATATGTCTGTCAGAAGAGCCATGAAGTGTCATGCGTATTTTCTGAAGTTTGAGAAAATATAAAGCCAGTGGGCAACAGAGGGAATTTGCAGAGATTTCCATTTCAACAAAATGACCCTCCTCGCTCGAAGGGTCATAAAAGCAAGAGAATTACCACTTGAGGTTGAGAGGGAAAATGGTCCAAAAAATATTCCAAACAAAGCCCTCATGGGATTTTGGTTTATTGTCCTGCCAATCACTTTAGAAATAAGGCTAAAAATGTCAGTCCAGTAGTGAAACAATAATTCATGTTTTTATGTCATTTTGTCCCTTGCGGGCCATGAACACTCTATAGGACTGGATTTGGCCCCCGGGCCCTGAGTTTGACACGTATAGTCTAGAAACAACTGGTAAACTTTGCTTAAATTGTCATTTATTAAGTTGTATCTGAAGAATCTGTATATCACGTTATGTCTTTATCATTATGTAAGTGATAAACGTTTTTGCTCTCCTTTTTCACACAAATATCTCATTCACTTGTTCTGACCTTTTCTTTCTTCTCACTACGGGAATGTTTTAGGACGAGAGCCTGACTTTCCAAGGCCAGCTCGATAATATGGAAGCAGAAATCCTGAAGTACAAAGACGAGCTTTGTGGCTTGCAGGTCATTTACAAGGATGCACAGCTCTCTAAAGAATCATCCAAGGTTGATCTGCAGCTTTGTCTCCATTTGTAACATGCAAGGAAATCATGAAGGGTTTCTATTTTTCTTCTTGGTCTTTAAGTTGATTCGACCACGTTTGTTCTCCTTCCAGGCTGAGTTACAGCAGCTGGAGGAGCGACTCTGTCGGGAGCGCAAAGAGCGAGAGCGCACAATAGCCAGTCTCAGGAAGACTGTGGAGGAGCGCAAAGCTCAGTCTGAGAAACTGGATCGAAGGGTGAGAAACATGTGGTGGAGATCAGCCTCATTGGATAATGACTTGTATCTTAAAGCATCATAGGGCAGAATCAAGAAATCAGACTCCATAGTGACACAATGGTTGTTAGTGTGACTGTAGTCATCAGCCAAGTTGACACGCGAGTGCGTGAACTTTTCACACTAGAGCCGCTGATACTGTGACACGGGTATTTATTTACACACCGTTCAAGTGACAATTCACTGCAAGTAGAGAATGGATACGCGACCGAAGCCCGACAAGACCCTCCGCAGCATGCCTTAAATTGCAGTAAAAATCTATCACAGTCTGTTTAAGGCCATACACCTTTTTCACGGTGACATCAGCATCTGGGACACTTGACCTAGCAACGCCTGCCGCCATTTAAAGAGGGGTATGCTTTTGCTTGACATCCGCTATTTACGCTATTTGGTGCAGACAACACAAAGGTTTTACTCAATGTCTTATGAATATTTCAGCATATTAGAGCCAAATGCCAGCACCGATATGAAGAAAAGTTACATCTGGTTGGTTTACACAACTTCTTTGTTTTTTTTTCTTCGCCGGAACGTCTTCTTACATTTATCCATGTCTCTTCTGAGTTGTTTCCTGGTTGGTTTCTGCTGTCAGCACTAATCTTGTGAGAACTGCCACTCAGGCCATTTTAGGTGGCAGTTCTCACGTGGCTAGTGACTTTGTTCAGTTTAGTAAGGCAGAAGAATGTTTTTATTTATTTATTTTTTAATTATTATTGCATTATTATTACATTAAAATACAGGATATTTGTGGGAAGATACAGTAGTTTCCCAGTCAAAACGGGATACTTGACAGGTATGTTTATTCCGTCTTTCTTTTTCTCTTTCTCTTTAAATGTAGGCTAATTCATAATCAATGTCATAAAATCAGTCAAGAAGAAATTAGATCCCCAAAATACACAACCTATCATTAACTAAATGTTTACTACAAACACACGACCACTTTGATTCTGGGCTCCACATAGTTCCGTTGTCGTTTGTTCGCCTCAGTGCTTGGATCCATCATTTCTGTTTCTGGCCTTTTTCTGTAGGTATTCTGTAAAATTATATATTTTTGTTCAGCCAGGCGTGGTTATGACAGCCAAATACTACGCAGGATTTGGGCATTCTACGATAAAAATCTGCCAGACTGCAAGATCTCCACCGTGTTGTCAACGGTCAATGGCGGTTGTCAAGCAAAGCATACCCCTGTTAAAATGGCGGCGCGCGTTGCTAGGTCAAGTGCTGACGTCTTGCAAAAAGGTGCATAGGGAGAAATGTGTGTGGGCTCATTCTCTTTGGTTTTAAACCCTTCATCACCCATTAGCATTAAAAGACTTAAAATGATTGTGATTCTGCCCTATGCTCCTTTAAGTCAAGCTTTGATTGTGTCACACTGTATGATGCTCTATCTCTATATCAGAGATAGGCAACTTCTATCAGAGTGGGGGCCACAAAAATCTGATTGTCTGATGCGAGGGCCACATTATCAACATTTTTGCTAACATTTAGAATAATGACCAATTTGAGCATTAATACAGGAAAGACCAAAGGTTTTGTCTTTGTTCTTCTTTGTGGGTTATCGTGTATTATTTGGGAGTTTTTTGACATTTTGTTTGTTTTTTAATTTATTTTGTCTATTTTCTTGTCAATATGGCAAATTTTTGTTGCCTTTTTGTGTGTTTTTTGTTATTATGTGTTTTGTTGTATTTTTTGTTTTATTGTTTTCTTTTTGTGCATTTTTCTGTCTTTCTGTGCAATTTGTGTGTTGACATTTTGCTGTTGTTTTCTGTTTCTGAAGTTTTGTGTGTTATGATGGGCTTCATATAACTTCCAACCTCATGAATTACAAGTTTGTTTCGGCTGCCAGTGGCTTACAGTATGTCTGCTCTAGAATGATGATGAACTCTACTTGCAGACGCAGAGAACAACGCTGCAGCCAGATGAAGTGGGCAGTGAGGCCCAGCGCAGCACCACCAGGATGGCAGGAGAAGAGGAGAAAATCATTTCCACCTTTGAAGAGGCCTACCGACGCATCAAGGAGGCCACAGGAGTCACAGACATTCAGGTGTGAGTTAAATCCTTCTGTGACTCTGCACAGGATGAGTAGAGCACTGTTTTTTGTGTCATAGGAGATCGCGGGCCGCTTCATCTCTCAGAAAGAGACGCATCAACACCTGGAGAAGCTAAAGGTGCAGAACGAAGAAGTCCTGCTGCAGCTGAAGGAACAGAAAAACCTTCTTAATCACCAGCTGGAGGACATGAAATACTCAGGGGAGGCCAAACTCTTCAGGTGAGGAGCACTTTCATTTCCTGCATGAATTGTCATGTTTTATCCTATTTAAAGGTGCAGTCCGTGACTCTCAGATCCCTCTCTCCCCCTCCCTCCCCACTACTCTCTTGCCCTGCTTCCAAACTTTCCAAAGTCCCTCCCTCAGAGGCGCTAACAAGCTAACGTTAGTCCGACAGCAACATCACAGTGATATAACATGCTCTGTTAAAAGCATATTACTGCAGCGCTTCTCTATCTCAATGTGCACACACCTCAGCAGCAGCAACAACACAGTGTCACTTACTGCAGCCACACAGAGGCTGCTACGCGCACATGAACACATGCGCCACAGAGTTCTAGTGCAACAATTACAAATCAAATATAATGTAAATTTATCAGCAGTAATTACCTTTCAAGCAGAAAATTTCATCTAATTGCTAATTCCATCTTCTACTCCTCCAGACCATACACTGTAAAAAAGATGGCGCTCTAGCTCCGGGAAAGGGGCGGGGCCTGTGAGCAACAGCTGTCAGACAGCCCATCAAACACAACCCTGGCTCTGATTGGTTCTTTTTGCTTGGTCGTGGTGCATTCTGGCAATCTGCCAAAGGCTGCAGGAGCAGCAGGGGGCGGGGCTCAATGAGCCTGTTTTTTTCACACAAACTACTAGTTTAATGTAAAGCTGTCCTTATATAGTGACAGCTTTAGCAAATATGACAAAAAGTCACTTTTATAAGAGTTGCAGACTGTACTTTTAAGAAGAGTTTCCTCTGCTAAAGACCAAGTCAAAAACCTTGGTGTTCTGATTGACTCAGATCTTACATTCAGCAGTCAGATCAAATCTATCACAAAAACAGCCTTCTACCACCTAAAGAACATCTCCAGAGTGAAAGGTTTAATGGCTCAGAAAGACCAGGAGAAACTGGTCCATGCTTTTATCTCCAGCAGACTGGACTATTGTAATGGTCTTCTGACAGGAATCCCCCAAAAGAGCATCAAACAGCTACAGCTGGTTCAGAACGCTGCAGCTCGGGTCTTAACCAGAACAAAGAGGTCAGAGCACATTACTCCAGTTTTAAAGTCTTTACACTGGCTCCCAGTCAGCCTCAGAATAGACTTTAAAGTTCTGCTGCTGGTGTATAAATCTGTGAATGGGTTTGGTCCAGAATACATCAGTGACATGTTAGTCAGGTATGAACCCAGCAGGTCTCTCAGATCTATGGACACAGATCAGATAGTGGAGCCCAGAGTTCACAGTAAACATGGTGATGCTGCTTTTAGTTGTTATGCTGCAAAGAAGTGGAACAAACTGCCAGCGGAGCTGAAGTCAGCATCACATGTGAACATTTTTAAATCAAAGTTAAAGGCACTTTTTTTCTCTACTGCATATGATTGAGAGAGAGATTTTTTGTCATGTTGTTGATGTAATGATGATTTTACTGATGATTTTAATTGATTTTACTGATGATTTTAAATGTTCTTATTGATTTAAATGTTCTTATTGATTTTAAACAATTGAATGTTTTATCATGTAAAGCACATTGAGTTGCCTTGAGTATGAAATGCGCTATATAAATAAATTTGCCTTGCCTTGCCTTGCCTTGCTTCTGTGGTTTCCTCAGTGATCAGCAGATGTTGGATGAGTGTGAGCAGCAGCTTCAGGCTCAGCAGCAGCAGTGTAAAGCTGCCAAGGAGCGACTGTTCTGGCTCCAGAAAACGCTACGTACTGCCCGAGCTGGAGTGGAGCACCTGGCAGACAAACTGCAGCACATTACAGTGGTAAAACACAGCTCTTCAGGGGTGTCAAACTCATTTTAGGTCAGGGGCCAAATACGAACCAGTTTCAGTGGGCCACAGACAGTGGGCGGGAAAACAAGAAATTTTAACAATATTATGCCCTACTTTCCACTTCCACCTTTAAATGATAAGTCAAGTATGTAAGGCACCAACGATATCTAAACAATTGTGACAGAATTCAGTCCCTGTAGAAATTTCACCTAAATTTACTTGATTTTGTGACTGATTTTTTTATTCAATTTGGGGAAATTTTGTGGAATAATTTGAGCAAAATTAACAGATTTAGGAAATAATTACAGCTCTTTCAACAATTTAGCTTTTAAAACTGACTGCCATCATGTGATATATGTGTGGAGAAAACTGTGAGCGTTGGCCAATATCGTAAAGTTTCATTAAATTTGTGTATTTGAAGGGACTGCCATATCTACAATCGAATTAGTTGTAATTTACTCAATAATTCATGTTTTTTTCTGTCATTTTTTAAAACTTTCTCAAGCCGGCCAAATTTGATGCCCTAAAGGGCTGAAATTGGCCCCCGGGCCTTGAGTTTGACACGTGTCTTAGAACAATAACACCACCCGTGTAGCCTCCATGCTTTGACGATGTGCTTCTTCTTCTCACGATCCTCCTTCAGAGCGCAGACACTGTCGCGGAGGCACATCCTGATTCCGATGAGTTTGTGGTTGAACTGATGAGGCAGTGTGAGCTGAAAACACAGGCCTTACAAAGCCAGCTACAAGGGACGGACATGGCTGCCACTCTGAAGGAGATGGAGGAAGAGGAGGTGAGGGTTGACCCGTTGGTAAATTCACAGATGGGTACCTTTATTAATCTATTTCTATGATAAAATAACGTTCCTGGTAAATTAAACGCTAATTTCTAACAAGCTATTATATCATATTGTGTTGTTTTGTGTGCTTTTGGAGTAATTTTTGTGTTATTTTCCATTAATTTGTGCATTTACCTTAAGGGTCGTACAATATTAGGCTGTGTGTCCCCCCTTTGCTCATGTCTGATCTAATGATGGTGTATTCACCCTCAGCATATCACATATAGTTTATAGACAATCCAAAACGTTCTCTTTTGTTTTGAGTAAACGCAACAAAGTGAAGGACTGCTGTACACATTCAGCCTTTAAGCAATAAATCTCACCTGCGGAAAATTTAGCTGAATATTATCTAATCTAATCTAAAAACATAATATAACATAATATAATATGATATGATACAATGTAATATGATATGATATGATATGATATGATATCATATATTAATCCATTTTCGGACCCGCTCCTTTTTTCAGGGTCCCCAGGAATATGATATAGTACAATATAAAATAACCCAAAACAAGCACAAAACAGCAACACAAAAATACGGAAAATGACTTAAATAACACATGAAAAAGGCAACAAAAGCAAACAAAGTAACACAAATTTACAAAAATGACAAAGAAATGTACAAAACGACAACAAAATTACACAAATCCCTGTGTTATTTCCTGTGTTAATGCTCATATTGGTCATTATTCTAAATGCTGACATGAATGTTGATGTTATGGATCAAATACAATCACATTCTTGTGGCATCGCTCTGATAAAAGTCGCACATGGATTAAAATGATGCAGCTGCATTTGATTCCTAGCAGGTGGTTCTGAGAAGAATTTACACTGTGACTGTGTTCAGGTAATTGTTGTTGTTTCCAATGTAACATCATCTGCTGAGTAAACCTTGGAGCTGTTATATGTTTATTATATACTCACAGAAACACGCTTAAAATAGAAGTTTGATGTATCTACGGTTTCTAAAGACATTTGTGTGCCTGAGTTTTTTATTTAAGCTGCAACAAATGAGCCCAATACGGCTGCTCTGTGTGTTCAGCTTATTGGAATGGAAACAGCCTCTGGTGCCAGCTGTGTGTGTGTGTGTGTGTGTGTGTGTGTGTGTGTGTGTGTGTGTGTGTGTGTGTGTGTGTGCGCGTGTGTGTGTGTGTGTGTGTGTGTGTGTGTGTGTGTGTGTGTGTGTGTGTGTGTGTGTGTGTGTGTGTGTGCGTGTGTGTGCGTGTTAATAATGCTCGACAGCACCTCCCCTGTGTCTGAGTTAATGATTTTCAAAGCTGTGCAGCTTTATTTGTTTATTGATACTCTTTGTTTGGGAATACCATGTATTAAATATTCTTATTATGCATTATGATTCCACACAATGAAACTGTGGTTTGACGTCTGGACTTCCTGCAAAGAAAGATGGCATAAATTGAGAGACACAAAATTGCATAAATAGTCAGAAAAAGTCTAGACATGAAAAAAGGAGGTATAAACACATTATTGTTAATATTTTTTGTTTTAATTATTATTAAAATTTTAATTTTAAAATTTCATTTTATTTTATTTTATTATTAATGGGAAAATCCTTAGATGTTGTATCTTTAAAAAAAATAAATAAATAAATAAAGCTTAAAATGAATTAGGGTGAAATTTCCGAAGAAAAACAAAACATTTATGCCACTTTTTTATTCAATAAATACATTTTTATTCATTATTTACCATGTTATTCAACTAGGATGAAAATCATGTTACACAGATGGACAATAATGACTATAAACTCCTCTTTTAGAGACTTAATGAGCCTGAAATCTTAAAGAGTTCGTCTCTGAACATGAGGAGTTTGTTGAGACACAATCTCTCAAATATCATCGCTTCAACAATTTACCAGAGTAAACTGCTACCAATATTTAGATTTAAGGAGAAACAGAGGAAAATACTGTTAAATTCATCCATCCATCCTAAAAACAGTCTAATATTATCACAGAATTAGGTTAAAGATGACATGGTTTGGTTTACGCTATTCTCTCTGAACAGTTCATGGTCTGGATCGAAGGCAAAATGGCAGATTTCAACACCAGAGTCAAACTACCAGAGGATGTTCTTACTGATGGTGAGTCAGCAGCAGCTAACAGTAGCTCTTGTCATATATCAGCGTATGACATGAATCGGCCATTGTTTGACTGCACCACAGAGGACGAGAGCGAGGACGAGGAGATGGATGTGGTGTCACGTGAGGAGCTCAAACGTGTGTCTCAGCAGATCCTCGACTCAAACTCCAAGAAGAAGCTGTTGAAGAAGAAAGGCAAGTTCTGAGCAAGAGTTAGCAACTAAAAACATTAGTTTTCATTCTGTTTGAAATGTTCTCTGGAGATATTTTGTTGAAGACGTAACATTTGTAGTTTGACTTGAAGAATAAAGACGATTCAACAGTCCTGATAATATATTTGTTTATGTTTCCTTCATTCTTTCTTTAAAAGGTTCTTTAACGTCACTAAATATTCAACCTAATGTCATCCTCTAACTCACGTGTCAAACTCAAGGCCCGGGGTCAAATTCGGCCCTTTAAAGCTCCCAATTCGGCCCGTTGGAAAAAACAAAAATGACTACGAAAACACGAGTCATTGTGTAAATCACCAACTAATTCAGTTGTAGATATCTCAGTACCTCCAAATACACAAATTAAATTAAACAATACATTTTTCCCCAGGGGTCACAGTTTTTCCCACGCCTATATCACATGATGGAAGTCATTTCTTCCAAAATGCTACAATTTTTCTTAAATTATTCCCCAAATTAGGTAAAAATTAGTCACAAAATCAAGTAAATTTAAGATTCTGCAAGGACTGATATATGTCACTTATTGCTTGGATATTGTCGATGTTTTACATACTTTAAATACTGTTATACGTGGAAGTGAAAAATAGGGCACAAGAATGATAAAATTGCTCGATTTACCGCCTATAATTTATGGCCCATTAAAGAATTAAACTGGTCCTTATTTGGCCCCTAAACTAAATCTAGTTTGACACCCCAGCTCTTTAAAGATTTTCCTGTTCTTTGCGTTACGACTGCATCGCTCTGAATGCAAACAATTGGAACAAACCCAGCTTTTAGACAGCGTCACATTTCATCTAAGTTGTAACCAATCAAAAGGAGCAGGACGACCTTGTACAGTAGGTCTGGAAAAACTTCAGAGTTATAAAAACCTTCAGCTTCCAGATCCTTACAGAGGCCCAAACATGAGAACACAGTTTAAACAACAAGTGGATTTGGTTGATCAGCTCCCAGTCTTCATGTGTTCATATGTTCATGTCATTGTCTATTGTCAAAGGTGGAAAACGAGGGCAGGTGGTTTAATGGGGACAGGAAGAGCAGTGAACTGGAAGGATGGGAATTGTGAAGCTCCATTAAAATGGTGCATAATTATACGTATTACAGAGCACAGCCAAGGAAGGAGGAGGCAACTCCAACACACACACACACACACACAAACACAGAGATAAACACACACACATACACACAGATAAACCCACACACAGATAAACACACACACACAAACAGACAGACAGTGCATCATCCACCCACAAACACTGGGAACAATCAGTCCTCTGTGATGAATCCGGAGTCTTTTCCTTCCGAGTTTCACACTGAATGTTCCGGTTGGACGAGTGTAGCTGTGAACATGAGCAGAAAAACAAGATTACAGTAAGTGGCTTCAAATTCTCTGAATTTTTTATATGTTTATTTAGTGTTTGATGACTTTGAATATTATTTTAAAAAATGACATTTGTGGCTGCTTTGTATGAATAAGTATGAATAATGTTAAACAAAGCCAAATACGTTAAATCTGACACTCATCCATTTGAAAAGGAGTGAAATCTGAATATCTCGGAACTTACGGTAATTATATTTCATGTCACAATTTCACAGTGTATATGTTTTCTTGATACAGCTAATATTTTAGTTGTTTTTTCCATAAATTATTTATTATGGTCTTTGTCAAAGTGATACAGATTTAAATTAGAGCAGGTCAGTATCACATGTTTTATACAAATATAGAAAGAAAAAGCAATAACAAAATTAAAATAACTCGTAAAACAAAACAACAAGAAACACATTGTTTTATTTTTCATAAATGTAATTTACTTTTGTAAATTATTTTGATTATATATGCATTTTAAAAAAAAACATCATTTGACTGAAACTCCATAATATAAACAGAAATCATATTTTCCCCATGCTTATATCACATTGTTAAAAGATCTCTACATTTTTTCCAAAATCGTGCAAATTTTCTTCAAATTATTTCATCAAATTTCCCCAAATTACATAAAAATTGGCCACAAAAACTAAAAAATGTAAAGTGAAGATCCTGCAGAGACTATGTCACTATAATTGCTTTGATATTATCAGTGCCGTATACATATTTTATAAATTATTTATATGTGGAAGTACAAACTAGAGCTCAATAATGTTCAAATTAACATAGTCTGTATTTGACCCCTGAACTAAAATGACTTTGACACCTGTTGTTTAATGTTTTAAGATCAGTCACTCCTGAGTCAGCCTCACAGTAAAGCTGTAATGGTTCTACATCAACTGGAAATGCCCACATCTGATGGTTTCCACGCTCTCCTCCCTGACTCAGATGAAGAAGCAGCAGGTGTGGGTAGAGTGTGACGAGCTGTGTGGGCCTGCAGCGTGACCAGAACCACAGATGAGGATCATTCTTCCTGTGTGCGGAGGCAGTGATGGAGGAGAACCTCGCAGCATCCTGAGCCGGGTGGGCAGGATGAGGAAGCTTCTGTGGCTCAGGTCCAGTTACCGCGTGGGTGTCCACATGGACACGGAGCCTGGTGTGTGGCTGAGGAGCTTCCAGGTGCTAGACACTGATGGACAGAATGAGGTGGGTGGTGCTGGAACCAAGTTCTCATGATTTCTAGAACCTGAGTGTTGGGTTCACTGTTTATGATCAGGCTGGACTCTGCTCTAATGTGAAAACCTTTTATTGTGTTGTGAATATTTAATTCAGTTCTGTTGTCTGACCCTTACTGGGGAAAGATACTCAGTAGAGAGGCCCAGACTGATCTTTCCACATTCACTTCCACCAGCTCCAAGGGATTCCAAAGCATTTTCTGGCCAGCCGAGAGGAGAAATCCTCTTAGGGTGTCTTACGCCGGCCCCGGGGTCTCCTCCCCACTGAACTTTCCCCCATCCTTGCAAAATTGCCGATCCACCTTAGCTAGCATCTCTCGACGAGGAGGAGGAGTGGCTCTACTCTGAGTCTCTCTTTACCCTATCTCTAAGGCTGAGCCCACTTTACATAGCAGAGAATACTTTTTTCCTTTTCAGCCACTCGCACTCATGAGTGCATGTGTTTTGGTAATTACCTAAAGCTCATGATCATTAGTCAGGGTTGGAACGTAGATCGACAGGTGAACAGAAAACTTTGTCTTCTTTGCCCTTTTTTTTTACACCTTGAATTAATCAGGAAAGTTTCATTAAGATTAAGAATTGTTGTTCTCCAAGAGATTCCTTCAAGCTGTTAGGTTTGAAGGACTTGCTCAAGGTCCCACAGTGGATTCAAACCAGCAACCCTTCGGTTCTAAGGCCACTTCCTTACATGTGAGGCCGCCACCGCCTTTGCTCTCTCTTCACCACCACAAACCAGTTAGGGTCCCCCTAATTTTGGAGACACCGCTTCGATCCACCGGTCGATGTCCCCAACTCCTGACCAAGATCTGGAGATACTTGATTGCCTCAATTTGGGGCCAGATCTCATCTTTAACAGACCTGCAGCTGTAAGTCCATCAACAACCATGGCTTCAGACTTTGTCAGTGTTGTGTTTTAGTTTAAATTTCCATGAATCATCCTTTGGTGGTTTGGGAACAAATCTTCTTTGTAAAGACTAATCTTTGAATCGTCATGTGACAGCTTTACTGATGATGTGTTGTTGCAATGGTTAATGTTGAACATGGATTTATGATAATGTTGTTAAAAGTGGTGGCCTAGTGGTTTGGGGAATGGTGGCCTAGTGGTTAAGGACGCTGGGCTTGTAATCGGAGGGTTGCCGGTTCAAGCCTCACCTGGGCCGTCACTGTGGGATGTTGAGCAAGTCCCTTAACCCCAAACTGCTCCCCAGGCGCTGCAAAATGGCTGCCCACTGCTCCTCAGGGATGGGTTAAATGCAGAGGACGAATTCCATTAATGTACTAACATTACATGGCCAATTAAAGGCGAAAGCCCCGATTTAATCTTAATCTTAACCTAAATTTAAAAAGGGTTTTAAAAATGCTTCATGACAAACAAAGGATCTTTTTCACCCACAGTTGTGATGGAATAATGCATTACGTAGGTTGTTGACGCGCAAGAGGAACAAACACGTGATGTGATGCAGTGATTGACTCTGGTTTTCTGGCTTCTATCCAGTTTTAGATTTTTGTCTGAGACGTTTCAAGTGTCACTTCATAAAACTAAAGTTGCTGAGCCACAGTTTACCAGATGAACAAGTGGCAAAGAAATGAAAAAACACAGTGACAGCTTATGTAACCAATCATACCAGATTAAACAACACACACACACACACACACACACACACACACACACACACACACACACACACACACACACACACACACACACACACACACACAATACCACGACACTAGCATTCATCACAAATACAGTAGACACACACAAAGCCAGTAAATGTAGTTTGCACCACTAAATCAAATAGACACGCTTCCCTCAATGTTAACACCTAAAAGAGATCCTGGACAAGCCCCCAAATATGTTAATGTCTCCTCTAGGACACAAGTCAATGGCTTGAGAGGCCACAACATATATACAACAAATAAAAAAAGAAGTTTTCAAAGTTTTAATTCAATCAAAAGACATGAAAAGTTGAAGCAGAAATATCATCAACCCAAACAAACAAAAGGGTCAGAATGAATGAACGTAGGAAGGACTTAAGGCTGTCTCACTCAGAGATCATCCGGATTTCTTCAGAAGAATGATGTTTCCAGGTATGTTACCACTTGTATCACACATCTTTATAATTTAAGGTTAAGTCATTCTGGTTAAGGGAGTGAAGGTTTTAAGTTACTTCTGCAGCACAAAGCGTACCAACACTTCCTGTTTTATCCTACCAATGGTTCTGCTTGTTGTGACTTGATGTTTACAGTATTTTTCATCTGGGAACTTCTTTGATAGTTTCTGTTCCTCTTGGCTCTTTTACAACATTACAAATACAGCCTTTTTGTAATTCTGAGAAGGAACCATATATTGGGATTTCTGTCTTGGCGAAAACAAACGACTTTTCTGCACTTTCTTGGGTTGTTTGTTGCCTTTCTGTCAGCTCATCAGTCACTCATGTACGTAATTAAATCTAATGGAAGTCTTTCTTGTCAATATTTCTCCAATCTTTTGTTTGAAAATGCTGGGAAACATCAAAGAATGGCACATTTTTATATTGGGTGACAGAACTGCACTCATTAGGCAAACAAAAAGCTCATTCACCACTTTTAATGAGCATTGCATCGTCTGATGAAAGACGGCTCAAGTTTTCAGATCTCGCTCTTTTTTTTTTAGAAACTAGTGCAGTGCCCGTAGGAAATCTGTATTCAAACATGCATGGGCAGACTATCTACAGTATATACAGTCTGCCCATGATGTATGAATATATACATATGTAGGTGTTTGTGTACATGTACTGTATGTATATATGTTTGTACTATGTACTTGTGCAACCGGACACGTGTGTATATATATTGATATATGTAAAATTCTGTACATACCGTTTTCCTCTTTTATAACACTCATAACTTAATTGTTAATTTTGTTCCACATAAATATAGTGAAAGCCTAATTTTATTTTATATATTTTTTTTATTTCATCGTATTCTTTTGCACATCACAAATGTAGCTTTTTTTTTTACATTTAATCTTTTCGTGTGTACATTGTTCTATGTCACACTTGCTTTGGCAATGTAAACCTGTTTCTCATGGCAATAAAGCCAAGTTCTCATTGGTTCTGGCGCGCACGTGGCTACGGTGTGCTGTGATTGGCTCTTGCAGTACAAACAAATCTGACGTAGCACACCCTTGAACCAAGCTGCAGCCATGTTGAAAGTCTCATGGCAGTTTGAGCCTTATCGGCAGAGATATTTGAGGAACAGACAAACAGACAGACAGACAGACAGACAGACACATAGACACACAGACAGACAGACATTCCTTGCTTTATAGACAGATTACCAAATGTATTAAACAAGCTTTGTCAGCAGTACAACAGACACCTGTTTAAAAGTGTCTTACGTAGTTTTCTGGATGAGATGGACCTGTTTTTGTGTAGTACGTCATATCAAACCTGTGACACCACAAAAGCTGTCCTGACTGGATTCCTGTTTAGGAATGTTGACGCTGGCTTGTAATCTATGGAGGTAGATTCAATCAGAAGACAAATAGATTATAATTAAAGAAAAAAAAGTGTTAAAATGCCAAAAAATAAAATTAAAAATGGACACTTTTTTCTTTGATCAAAAATGTTTGTTTTTGTTTTTGTTTTTTTTTAATTGAAGTAATCTTTTTTGTATTTGGGCCATATTATGGGTAGTTTACATGTGTCTTTATTATTCAATCGAAATGTAAAACATTTCAATCAAAGAAATGTAATTTTTTTTCTTTAAATCAATCAAAGAAAAAAAGTGTTCAAATGTAAAATAAAATAAAATTAAGACCCAAATAATTGCATTTGAACACTTTTTTCTTTGATTTTTAAATTTTTTTTATTGAAAATGTGTTTTTTTTTAGTAATGTACATTGTGTCTTTATGATTCAATCTAAAGGTAAAACATTTCAATCAAAGAAAAGAAAACTATATATAAAAAAAATAAAATTATTAACCTCCTAGGACCTGGCGTCCACATACGTTGACCCAACATTTTCAGTTGTCTAGACCACAATATTACATTTTGCTCTACAAGGGCCTGGTGTCCACTTGGGAGGACATTATACTGCTACTTAGTGGTGAAAGAAGAGTATAACACATTACAGGTTAGCTTCAAGATGGCTGACAACACACCCGGATGTTCAGTCGGCCACTCCCGATCCAAAAGTCGACCAGGTAAGAAATGAAATCAAATTTCATGGCTGATTCTTGTTCAGATATGTATATAAGTGTTCAATGTTCGTTAGTGAAGTTAAATTTTACAAAAGTTAGTAACTGTAACGAAATACCATGCGGTTAAACATGAGGTACACGTTTGTGGACAGAACTACTTAGTTCTGATAGTTTGTTGAACATGTCCCCAAATGTGGACAAAGGAAGTGAGTTTTGAAATTGTGATTTTGGCAGAAAAAAAGGTTACTACAGTACAAGCAGATATGGCATATTTTATAAATAAATCTACATAGATTTTTACAAGAATTTTCTCATGATGGTTGTTTTTTCCAGAGCGTTATTCTGCGTCACAAGTACTGGAGTTGCTGGGGTTAATTGGTGGAGACAAGTCAGAGGTGGAAGATTTGTCAGACACCGATGATCCCGTGAGGGATGCTGATTATCAGCCCCCACGACAGGAGCCAAGCAGCAGTGAGGAGGACAGTAGTGGGTGTGAGGACCCCATTCCACAGCCCTCTCAGCCTATCAGAGGACGTAAACGTCTCCATGATGAATATCAAGGATATCGTTCGGATCGTGACAATGACCGATCACGCACTCCCAGGCGTCGCTCTCAGGAACAGCAGGATGTCTCAACCAATGTCCCAGAAGAGACAACACCAGGACTAAGCCATCAAGAACAGTCCAAGAAAGGGCATGGGGTGCGATGGAGGGCTTCTCCACTGACACCAAATCAAGCCCAGTTTGAGCATGAGGAGGACACTGTGGATGACAGAGAGGGCTGGACCCCACTGGACTATGTAGAACAGTATATTGATAAAGATTTGATGAAATTGATCATTGATTGCTCTAATGCTATACCACTGGCCAGAAGTGGGGATGCACTCAACACATCAACTGATGAAATATTTCATTTTTTTGGTGCTTCTATTTTGATGTCTTGTGTCCCATATCCTGCAGTCAAGATGTACTGGTCCAGAGCTTTGAGATTTCCTGCCATCACTGAAAAGTTCACACGTGACAGATTCTTCAGACTGAGGAAATCACTCAAAGTGGTCGTTGATGATGATGTTCCAGAAGATCTGAAAGAGTGTGATAAATTCTGGAAGGTGAGGCCTTTTCTTAACCGCATTCTGAAAGGTTGCAAGTCTCAGGCTCGACCAGATGGGACAAGAAACTGAAACGATACGTGACCATCTCACGACCAAATATGGTCCAACTCCAAGATGGGTGGAGTTGACCTTGTCGATAGAATGATGAATTACTATCGCATGAATGGCCGTACAAAGAAATGGACACTACGGATGCTAATGCACCAATAGCTGGTTACTGTACCGTAAAGACCTCAGTGTATTTGGCACTTCAAAGAAGAATGTCATGCAGTTCCTTGAGTTTCATATGGAAGTGGCCATGACCTTCTTGGGTCAGCATGACAATGACAACTTAAAAAATGAGGGATTTTCTCCTACTTTGGTTTTGCACTAAGAAAAAATGCACAATTGTTGTTTCCCAGTTTGTTTTGTTATGTTTGCACAAGTGTTGCCATGTTCAGGCACCAAATAAAGAGTTTTGTACATCATTACTCAATTGTGACTATATTGTGTCATATCGGAATTTAAAACGAATGTCCAGATATGTGGACATCATATTTCTCAGAAACTACATTATGTAATAAGATAATTCTCTGTATTCACACTCATCAGGTCCCAATTAGCCCAAATAGCAAAGAGAAATTTAAATTGCATGCCATTTAAGAGTTCGGGTCTTAGGAGGTTAAAGAAAACAAGTGTTTCTCTGAAATGAAAAAAGTTTTGAAGTTCTTTATTTATTTATTTACTTTTTTTGATTGAAGTGATTTTGATTTTTGAAATTATTGAAACGTTTATTATTATTATTATTATTATTATTATTATTATTATTGAATAATAAAGACACAGTAATCCACTCCTCGACTTTTGCTGATTTCATCTCTTTCTATAAGAGTCACTGTTGCTTTTATTTTTAAAAGTTAAACATAAAACCTTCCTGCTGGAACTTGTAAAGGTGTGGTGCACAGTTTAGGGGAAATGTTGAGTTTATACTTGAGCACTTAAAAGATATTTTGATGAAAGGTCAAGATTGCGGATTCACATCTTATCATGAGCTTTTACCAGAAGTGAGGCTGGGATTATAACTGTCAGACATATGGTAAATGTACAAAACCAAGTGACCAGCTGTTTGCTGATCACACAGCTGTAATCTGTTACTGGAAATCCAGGTGAAAACAGAAGAGCAAATGTCTCCAAGTGACACAACATTGTGAAGAGATAACCAATAAGAAAAGTCTGGAGGGAATCACCGTGGTTTTATTACTATACTAAGAGTTGTGCTTGTTGGCTAATATTTGTTTAAGCATTACATAAATTAATCCTGGTCGCGCGTGTGGTAACATGAGATCTCTGAGGTCAACAGATTAAGTAGATTAAAGGAAACAAAATTCAGGATGAATGTGATCTCATGTGTGTCGCTTTGTTGTTGTGTGTCTTAAAAAGAAAAATCCTAGATAATTACAGTAAAAAGACATGCAAACCTACAGTTTTTTAACTTCTGTAAGCTAATTTTCTCATAGTCTTTTGACTGTTATACAATACAGTGTGACCATGGGTCAGTGGTAGAGTGGGTCATCCAATAACCGAAGGGTTGGGGATTTGAATCCCGCTCTAGGAGTCTAGTCATTATCATTGTGTCCTTGGGCAAGGCACTTTACCCACATTGCCTGGTATGAATGTGGTGTGTTGGTGGTGGTGAAAGGGACAGATGTTGCAAAATGGCAGCCTCACATCTGTCAGTCTGCCTCAGGGCATCTGTGGCTACGATAGTATCTTCTCACCACCTTCAATAATGCACATCAGCGTAAAGTGTTTTGAGTGTCTGTGAAAAGCGCTATATAAAATCCAATGCATTATTATTATGTATTAGTCAATAGGACTATTTTAGTTTCAGTCTCGTAGCTTTAATAAACTAAATAACTAAATCTGTTGCAAATAGTCGACTGAAATATACAGGATGAGAGTTCAGTCATAAAATCAGATTCTAGGGTAGAGAAAATTAGTAATTTCATGAATAATGTGCCCTAGTTTGCACTGCCATATATAGATGATATATAAACTTTAAGTATGTAAGGAACCAACAACATCCAAGCTAAAATAGAGCTTAAACTTAAATGTATTTTAAATTTGGGGAATATTGTTGAGTAATTTGTTTTGTTAAGTTAAAAAAAAAAATTAAAAAAAAAACATTATTATGATGTAAACATGGGGAAACTGTAAACACTGGCAACGTTCTCGGAGAGGCCAAGATATCTACATCAGAATATTTGGTAATTTAGGCAATGATTAAAGAAAATATTAGTTTATAAAGCTACTAAACTTTTAAGTTTAATTATGAATCATTTAAAATAATTAGAAAAATGTTTGTCTATTTACTCCAATCCAAACAAACACATGGAGAACCAACAAACTCCACACTTGTTGTTTTTTTTGTAACACCTCCACAGTGCAGATAACTTTAGCATCACGAGTGAAATATTTTCAGGTTCAGGTTTTAACCACGCCCTCTGTTTATCACCTGTCCATAAAGCCACGCACCCGATTGTACTGTGCTCTTAGCCCCGCCCCCAACCTGTTCCGAAGCCCCACCCCGCCCCTCTCCTCGCTCCTCCCCTCGTGCACTGTCTGCGTTTCCTTCATTCTCAGGTTAGACTGCTGCTGAGCGCATTGCTGGACTAACGCGCTCTTCTAACAGGAAAATATGAACATTTTCAATCTTTTTTGGACTGAAATGGACTTTCAGCCGACAAAGATGAGTCCTAAAACATTTTTTTAGCCTGTGTAATCAACAGAAAAGAGGATTTATTGAGTCTAAAGTGGAATAAACATGGGAAAATGGCACCTATCCATGGTAGGTTTTACTATTACTGGTCATTATTAGCCATTTAATGTTGAAATGTATGTTTTTCTTTCAAAAATAAAATTGCTATTACAAACAGCTATTGTAAAATAAATGCAGAAAGTTGATTTAAATGGAAGCTAGTGCTGGTTTTATCAGTTATCTTCTGTTTATCTATAAATCTGGTTTCTGTCATGTGCAGTCAAGCAAAGTTTCCAAAGTTTCAACAATACTGTGATGATCAGCTGAGAACATGAGAATATTCACAAGAAGTATTATTATTTATATTAATGTATAATCTATAGCCTTTGTTGTTTATGCTAAATATCATAATATGTTTGTAGTATTTAAAAATATGTACAAGTAGAAAAAAAAAGCTTTGACACAGACAATACCAACACTGAATTGATAGATATAAAAACAGAAATGTATTGAATATACAATTTCAAAATATATATATAATTATTTTTTACCACATTGGCAAAAATGGATACAATATGTATTAGCCCAAATAAGACCAGATTTTGTTTAAATAAATTACTAAAACATTATTTAAAGTTTTTTTTAAAGTGGATATATTATTATTATTATTATTATTTTTTTACTATTTAGAATGGGTTATTTAATATGTAAAAAATACCTGTCAAACTGGTGCCTTTTATATATAAATATACATAGTTTTATTTGCTCGTTCTCTCTACATCTAAAAAGTGACTTATCCATTTTTTGTTTAAAGTAGGAAAGAAAAGGAAGAAAATGAAAATGTTCATTTGTTGTCATGTTTTTTCTTCTTCTTTCTTTTGTTTGTGTTTATATACATAAAAACATTAGTTGATGTCAGAATGGAAAGAAAAATAACTGGATCTGTTTCTCAAAATATGTGTTTCATCTTACTTAGAGCTGGAGAAAATCTGTGCATGACGTAATTGCCTGACTGTAATGTATTCTATTTACCCCCGAAAACTGAACAAAATGGAAAATCTTTGTTTTAATTGTAAGGCATAGAAATACGTGTTTGCTTAATGGGCTGATTAGAAATCTCTGTGATTATAGTTGAACCTCTGGAGCCCATGAATGGTAAGTGATGAATCAGACAAAGCCCTACTAGTAAACCATCTACGTGGACATGTATCACTGCAAACTTATTACCTGGCATTACCACCCTAGCCTCTTTCTGTATGATACGCTGCTGCTGCTACGAAGCAGAAATGCTTCAGGAAATAGTTTGAGGAACACAACAACTGGTTTGTGGTGTAAATGTGGTGTCCAAGTTTCCCAGAAGCCAAGGAAACTGAAAATTCTGCTGTCAGTTGCTGGACTGTAAATCTATATTTGCATCCTTACCTCACAGGTTTTGACTCCTTTGAAGCTGGAGGCCTTTCTGTTGAAGCCACATACGAACAGCTCAGTCTTTTGTGATTAGTTTCCCGGAAAACACTGAAGGTTCCTGTGACTTCGTCAAAGCCAATGCTATGACAATTAGCACGTTAAGTCAAGTGTAATAGGCCATCCAAAGCAAGGCAAATGTATATATGTGGCACAATTCATATACATATACTTTACATGATTAAAAAGTGCAACAGAAAACATTTAACAGTTTAGAAATATATAAGAAGATTAAAATCAGCAGTAAAAACATTTAAAGTCAATAATATGATTAAAAATCTCCCTCTCAGTCATAGTAAGTAAGTAAGTAATTTATTAATGAAGAGCTTTTTGCTGATAAAATCACAAAGTCCTGTACAGAGTTGTGGTAAAAATACAAGTGCAACATCATAATAGAATAATAAAACATGGGTGCATAAAAAACATCTAAAGAACAGCAACATTAAAGGATAATAAAAATTAAAATCCAGTAACTAAAAGTTTTTCTGTAAAGTGTAGTCTTCAACAGTTTTTTAAAAGTGACCACACAGTTGAGCTCCCTGAGAGACTGATGCAGGTTATTCCAGAGTCTGGGAGCCACAGCCTGGAACGCCAGGTCTCCTCGGGTTTTAAATTTAGTTTTTGGGGTCTTTAGGAGACCCTGACCTGAAGACCGAAGGCATCGCCCTGATGAGTAGGAGAACAACAAGTCTGAGATATATTTAGGGGCCTGACCATGTAATGCTCGGAACGTGAGAACTAATATTTTGTATATTCGAAACTTTACTGGAAGCCAGTGCAGAGTTGCAAGAATGGGGGTAATATGGGATGTTCTAGAAGCACCAGTTAAAAGTCTGGCAGCAGCGTTCTGAACGATCTGGAGTCTGTTTAGGGTCGACTTATTAAAACAAGCGAAAACAGAATTACAATAATCAATACGTGATGATATAAATGCGTGTATGACCAGTTCCAGATCTGATTTTGCTAATAGATGCCTCACTTTAGAGATATTTCTCTGGTGGTAAAAACAGTTTTTAGTCAGTAGACGACAGTGTCGTCATGGACTGATCAAACACAACCCCAAGGTTTCTGAGTTTCTGGTTTTAACAGATGAGCCCAGATCAAAAGGGAGTTTTTAATCAGAGGAATCTTTTTATCAGGAACGATGATCAGAGTTGCTGTTTTGTTTGAATTTATCTGGAGATACGCAGTAGAGAAAAAAAAAGTGTCTTGAACCTTGATTTAAAAATGTTCCCATATAATGCTGACTTCCGCTCTGCTACAGTTCGTTCCACTTCTTTGCAGCATAACAACTAAAAGCATCATCACCATGTTTGCTGTGAACTGAACTCTGGGCTCCACTATCTGACCTGTGTCCATAGATCTGAGTGACCTGCTGGGTTCATACCTGACTAACATCTCACTGATGAATTCAGAACCCAAACCCATTGGGTTTTATACACCAGCAGCAGAACTTTAAAGTCTATTCTGAGGCTGAGTGGGAGCCAGTGGAAAGACTTTAAAAGACGGGTAGTAAAAGCGTGCCTTATTGGAATCCTAGTTTAGACGTTTCTTAACTATTTTATAAGTCTATCAGTGAGTCTGTGAAAGGCTAGAGTTCAATGATGAACCGAAACAAGGAGGAAAGGGTGTGGCTGATGACGAACAGATGGATGATTATTTGGATTGTGTTGTTTTTGTTGTGTAGTTGTGTGACTCTGTTTGGACATTTAAACTGGAACATTAATGACTGCTTCTTTGTCTAGTCCAGTCCTACCAGGTCTGAGTCAGGTTATAGTAATGGTACGAGTGGTTGTCACAGGAATGAGGTCAGCTGTCTGTCTGAGTTCCATCACTTTTATATAACCGTAGTAGAATAGGGATGCAATGCACCATATTGGATTTTTGGCCGATAACTGATACCGATATTTTCTAATTGCAGAGATCATCTAGTTTCTGTAGTGGAATAAAAAACAGGGCTTGAGACTGTGACCAAATTGGTTGCATATGCGTGTATTTTTTCAGTGTGCGAGTGAAAATTTCATCTGGTCGCATCTGTGCGAGTGCACAGGGTGACCTTAACTTGTGATGAAGCGGCTGAGTGCCTCGTCACGTCCCACAAAGTGCACTTTATCTCTCTCTCTCTCGCTCCACACTGCGGGTGAGGAGTAAACACCAACGCGCTCCGTTGGAGTGCGCGCGCGGTCGGCGAACGGAGCCAAATGAAAGTATAACAAGCCCTTCAGTGACAGTGCACACTCACATTGAGGGCAGCAGTAAAAAGGAAGAACGCGCCAAGCGCAGCGACAGGGCCAGTCTTCACACTGATACTGTGGAGGACCTCATCAGAATCAGCATGGAGAGGCCAGAACTGATGGATGATGCTAGGCTAGATGTTCAGCTGTGGTTCTCCCAGGGGAAGAGGGTTAGGAGACCCCACTATAAGAGCTGGACCCTCTGAATTGAATTCCATGGGGTGAAGCAATGCAGATATTAAGTTGGTTATGCTACTGTTAAGTTAATTCATGTACAGCATTTATGCAAAATAAAAAAAAAAACAGAATACATGAAACCTGTTGTTATGCTTTGCTGTAATTTAAAACATGTTGGTTACAGCTACGGTTGGGAACTACTGCTCTGAGATACATTGACTGTAAGTTCATACACTGTGCATCTCCTCCACAGGACCCAGTGCAGGAGTGGGGCGAGGAAGAGGACGACGGTGCCATCTTTGGCATCACGCTACGCAGGGAGCCTGTCCCTCAGAGCTCAGACGCTGCAGAGCAACCAACGACCTTCAGCTTTGTGCAGTACCACACAGTGAAAAGTCGTAGGCTGAAGGCCGCCACCTTGGAGCGCCTGGTCACCCATCTGCTGGACTCTGAGCACCGGGAACCAGACTTCCTGCCTGTGTTTCTGTCCACCTACAGAGCCTTCACCTGCCCAGGTGCTCTCATCAAGGAGCTGTTTCAGAGGTGAGACGTGGGCTCAGAGATGAGGATTCAGACTCTGAGTATAATCTAATGCAGTTGTGAGAAGAAGTTGCAATTTTTCAAAATAAAACTACCAGAATATACTCTACATGAAGAATGAATAACTCTTTGTTTTGACCTTAAATAAAAGTCCTAAAAATAACTCATAACAAAATTACTCCAAAAACACACAAGTCTACGTAAGCGTATTGCATTCACTTTGTTTGTTTTTTGTACAATTTATTTTTTCTTCTGTTTTTTGGATAATTTTCTTCTTCTGTTTTTCATGCTAATTTATTTTTGTTTTGTTTTGTTTTTTGGACAAATTTTTTACTCCTGTTTTTCTAACTAATTTTTCTGAGCTTAGAGGACATTTGAAACAACAGATGCATTAATTTGATAAAAATATACTTTCAACTTGGTTTTAGACAAGAAAATGTAGTCCAAAACACAGAAAAAAATGTTTAAACGAAAAAAAAATATATATATATATATATACATATATACAGGTATATATATGTATTTCAACCAAATGTAATTTGTCGAAAAGCTCGATCTCAGTCAGTCAAATTTGATTTATCCGATGCTTTAACATTCGCTTTGCTTTTATAACCCTCTGTTGTTTTAATGCTACGTCGTTAAAGGCTATCCCTGCTTATAAACGTACGTGCACAACCTGGCTTTTACAACATTTCCTTTCCACGCTGACAGCTGAGCTGCTGAGCCTCTGCCTGTGCGTTACATTGTCTGACGATGAGGAAAAGTTTCTATGATGGCTGAAACCATCAGAAAACAAACGAAACAATCTCATACATTGTTTGCTTTCTGTGTGGCCATGACAACACTTGTCACACCCTGGAACTTCCTTCTTTTCAAAGCTCGTGATTTGCCTGCCTGGAATGTTCCGGAGAGGATACACCTGAGCTGAACACCACACGCCCAGCAGTGAAAGCAGTGGAAATATAACCTGCTGTTTGACGCATCAGTAGCTGCAGGAGGTTTTTGTGTTCACACTACAGCTGAGTGTGTACACGACTGGGTTGATATGTTATATTTGTCAAACAGTCCCCCTCATATCTGTCGTGCTGGTGGCAACATGTTTCCTGAGCTTCACGCACGAGGCCACACTGGTGCAAACTGGGAAACCTCTTTTCCCTGCATTTCCTATTAAGGTTTTGTACAGGATGCAATTATTTCTCGGTCCAGTTTGTTTTTTCACAAAAGGAATGGGTAACAATTCAGAGATGTCCAGAAAAAAGAGTAGTAGGCTAAAAAAATACAAGGTTAAAAGTTGCTGCGAGTTGCCACTGCTGCATGCTTATGATGTGCAACACCGAGGGGGGTCGGGGGGCATGCCATCATTATCAGTTTACCTCTTTCCAATTGAAAATGTATCAAGTTATAGTATACCAGTAGTATGGGTGCTTGGTCTCTTAGTAGTCCTCTGTAGAATGCTGTCTGGCACTGGAACATATTTGCATGATTAACGTCATATTGTACATTCCTATAACTGACTGGGCTGCTGAAAGAGAGTCAAATTAAATGTTCTCTCATTAAAACACAAAGTGCATGTAAATTCTTGATGAAGAGCAGCTTATCTGCTTTATTACAGTGACTGTGTGAGCTTTGCTCTTCTTTCCTACTCTGTGTGTCTCCATTCTCTGCATTCCTTGCAATGTGGATCATTTTTTGTGCACCCTGCTTTAATCGCATCCAAGTAATGATCCGAATGCTTATATCTGCGATTTTAGATACAGTCCGATAAAATCTGATATTTGTTTTCTTGCTGGTTTCGGACCAATATCCGATATCAGTATCGGATTGGGACACCCCTACTTACTGCTCCTTCTCAACCTCTGCTTAGAAGAAGCTTTAGTGCTCAGATGTGTTCAAATACAGCTGCTCCGCGAGTCATTGGATAAGTTTGCTCGTATCATCACAACATCCCTTTTTGGTGAGGAAAGTGTGTGCCGAAAACCGAAATTGCACTTTTGAGCCATTTTCATCAAAAAGTGTTCGGTGGCCCAATATTCGGTGCATCACAAAATAAAAGGGTCAGTTTTTCTCATACCTACTGTTGCGGACTATTTTTCTCTGAGTAACATCACTTGATCAAGCCTTTTCTAACATTCCACGCTCCAAAATAAGTCATAAAAGTATGTATGATTCACGCAGATATAGATTTTCGGTATTACCGAATACCAAACAAGAACAAAAATGGTGTCAAGCGAATTACTCTCATCCTTGTCTGATTAAAAAACACAAGAATTCACAATAAGAGTGAAATTAAAACACTTCTATGCACCTGCATACAGGACTCCACATCCCACAATGCAATCCATACAAAGTTCCAAACAATTGTAACCTTTTACATCTTCAAATGATCTTCTGTTTATTGATCTTTGAGGCCTAAACTATGTCATCATCTGATTTAATTTTAAAATAACAAAGCTGCAAACCTGCTTTCACTTAAGTGAAAAAACAAATTACCACTCACTCCACAGACGTGACCGGCTTTAATATATACAGTATAAATTCATACAGGTGTGTGTAAATGTCTCATTATATGGTTGTTAATCTCTCAGAGAGATTTACCAGTTGACACGGCTGTGTCCGTGCTGAGTGAGCACTCAGGAAGTTGAATTCCCAGGACTTTTGGTTGTATATAGTATGTTGTTGTGTCCATGAAGTCCTTGTTGATGTGACGTGTGTTCTTTCTCTACCTCAGAGACGACTCAAACAATGAGGTGGACAACGCTGTGTGTCCTTACAGGTCAGTGGAGTCACGTAGTAACACTTTCCCTCCTGCTTCCTAAAGGATCTTACCTCACTATCTCATATGTTCCCCTCCCAGTACGTTACTCCCAGTGATCAAGCTGTGGTTGGATGAATACAGAGACGACTTCTATGAACCTCCTCATTTCCAGTCCCTTCGGACGCTTTGCGTTCAACTCCAGCGACGCCTTCGCTTCCGGCGTTTGGCTCAGGCTGCAGAGATGTTACTTAAGAGGTTCCAGGAGAAAGGTAAGACCTGATGACGTTCTTACTTCAGCTAAAACTGAATCCAAGCCAAATAAAAACAAAGTTTATTTAGGAAAAGTGTGTCTTTGTATTGTTAGAACTGAGTGTGTATTTGAGTGCAACTGATTACAAGTACTCACATTACTGTAAATGTGTTGCTTTTATGGGTACTTTTTGAGTATTTTTCTAAATCAGTAATTTTACTTGTACTTAAGTATGTTTTAAAAGAAGTAAAGTCATTTGTTATATTTCTACACCCAATCGTTACTGAGTAAATTATTATTTACAGACATTGTGAAACTACAAAAAAATGAAATGACCCGACAACAATCAAATGCATCACATAATAACCGAGCAATCAGATTAAACTTAATACACTGTGCCAAAACAGCATTGACTGGAGGTTATTTTCTCAGTTTTAGAGGTCATAAATGTAGCTATAGTTAGAGAATTTTTTTTCATTTATTTTGAATTGAATTAATTGGTGTTATTTTATTTAGAAAGTAATTGTACATTTTGACAAGCCTTTTATTTTACACAGATGCCTTTGTGGAAAATAAAATCAGTTCCAATCGTGCAATATTTCATCTCTTCCTTTTTAGGTTTATACATGAGGTGTTTACTGTATGCAAGGGAACTGTGGCAAGATTTATTACCACAAATAAACATGGGGTAATAAATAATAATAGTACTGTTTAATACTTGTACTTGAATATTTTATGAATGCCTTACTTGTACTTGAATACAATTTAAATCAAGTAACAGTACTATTATTATATATCTTTATCAGTGCTCTTGACACCTCTGTGTGTGTGACAGATGGCAGTGAGTCTGGTTCTAAGCAGGACCACAGTGATCAGGTGGATGGATCAGACATGAGACAACACATCTTCATGAACTTCACTGCGAGAGAAGTGGCCGAGCAGTTCACCAGACTGGATGCTGTGCGTCTCATTTACAGTTTAAGCCTCAGAGACTGGAGTCACTTCTTTTTACCAGCCTTTTCTTTTCTTTTCTGTTGTTGTTTAAACAGGAGTTGTTTGTCAAAGTGGTTCCTTTCCACTGTCTGGGCTGTGTCTGGTCCCAACGCGACAAGAAAGAAAACCGAAGCCTGGCGCCGAGCGTTCGCGCCACCATCTCTCAGTTCAACGCCGTCACCAACCGCGTCATCACGTCACTCCTGTGCCCTTCCTCGCCCAGCTCCTCCTCTTCCTCCCCCGGGTCGTCTCCCCGCTCTTCTTCATCCTTCCTGAACCCTTCTTCTGCTAGCCCTGGTTCACCCAACACCCCACACACCAGCCGTGGTCTGAGGGCCCGCATCATAGAGAGGTGGATCAACATCGCACAGGTCGGAATCAATGAATCTGTAATTAATAAATAGATAAATAATAAATTAATAAAACAAATAATTAGAAAATAGATTGATAGATGGATAGAAAAATTAATTAATGAATACATAAAAAATAATAGATAGATAGATGCATAGATAGATGGAAAGAAAAATGTATACATAAAAAAATAATAGATAGATAAAATAGTAAAATAATACATAAAAAATAATAGATATACAGATACATTCATAAATTAATTAAAATATAGATAGATATATAGATACATTAATAAATGAATACATAAAACATCGATTGATAGATAGATAGAAAAATTAATAAATTAATACTTAAAAAATAATAGATAAATAGAAAGAAAAATTAATAAATTAACAAAAATAATAGATAGCTAGAAAAAATTTATAAATTAATACAAAAAATAATAGATAGATAGATAAATTATTAAAATAATACATACAAAATAATAGATATGTAGATACATTCAAGTATAGATAGATAGATAGATAGATAGATAGATAAAAATGAATGAATAAATAAAAAATGATAACAAAAATAAGTAAACATAAAACATAAAGTTTGAAAAACATGTGTATAACTCAATCTGTGTGTGTGTGTGTGTGTAGGAGTGCAGACAGCTGAAGAACTTCTCCTCTCTGAGGGCCATCCTCTCAGCTCTGCAGTCTAACGCCGTCTACCGTCTGAAGAAGACGTGGGCGTCTGTCAGCAGGTCAGCAAACAGCTTCTAACTCTGATTGATCATTTATAATCAAATCTGTCTCATTCTAATGAGGCTCTAAAGCAGCAGCTATAACACAGACCCCTGTATTCACCAAACAACTGAAACTATGTCTAGGAAATATATTTTCATTACAACAACCAATTTTATTCCTTCACAATTACGTCATCATTATCATCATGTAGTTTGTTTATATTTAAAAAATGCTTTTTTCAGGTTAAGCGCTGATTGAAATGTGTTTAATTTTAGGGACAGCATGACGACCTTTGACCACCTGTGTGAAAACTTTCCTGATGAGAATTGTGTTCTGACTAGCAGAGAGATCCTGCTGGAGGTACAGTAACTATGATGCTTTTTTGCACGCCCATATATAAATATCTATATAAATTAAGGGTTTAAA
Organism: Gouania willdenowi; assembly: GCF_900634775.1. Lineage (NCBI taxonomy): Eukaryota > Metazoa > Chordata > Actinopteri > Blenniiformes > Gobiesocidae > Gouania > Gouania willdenowi. Next base: position 41,327,718 of record NC_041044.1, read on the forward strand.
AAAAAAAAAAATCCAATCCAAAAAATGTCCAAAAATGATTTTTTTTATCATGTATTTTAACACAAAAAAAAACCATTTAATTGCGCTAACATATGCATAGCACGTAAACGCCCGACCTTGTTAAACTACTTCAGTCCTCAATGCATTTTAGCTGGAAGTTGATGCACTTTATTTTTATAAAACATACTGGGCTCGTTTATACATGTATGTGGTATTTTTTTTTTTTTTTGAGAATTTAAGAACTTTACAGAATCAGAATCTGGCAGAAGTTAAACTTTTTTGAAAACTAATTTGACAGTGTGATAAACATACCACTTGTTTTTGATATTGGTTCTTCAATTACAGTTAGTTGCTCTTTACTTTGTTTAAAAATTTTTTTAAAAATTGTATTAACATACATATTTCATGTAATTTTTGATATCGCAATGTACCCCGCGACCCTGAAAAACAGGAGCAAGCGGGTGCCAACGCTATGCTAATGTTTATGCTAATGCTAACGCTAACGCTAGGCTAATGCGATTGCTGCGCTAATGCTAACACCAGGCTAATGCTAATGCTAGGTTAATGCTAACGCTAGGCTAATGCTAATGCTAGGCTAATGTTAACGCTAGGCTAATGCTAATGTTTATTCTAACGCCACGCTAATGCTAACGGTAGGCTAATGCTAATGTTTATTCTAACACCACGCTAATGCTAGCGCTACGTTAATGCTAATGCTATATTAATGCTAACGCTATGTTAATGCTAATGCTAAGGCTACGTTAATGATAACCCTATGCTAATGCTATGCTAGGCTAATGCTAACACTACGTTAATACTAATGCTAATGCTAGGTTATTGCTAATGCAGTGTGACGCGGGCCAGCACATCCATCCTCACTTGCATTTTCTTCAGGAAATGCAAACATTCTAGTTATTGTTGCATCAATCCCACCAAATCAAATTCCGCGTATTGCGTAAACTAAACCTGACAACAAAACTGATTCTCATTCTTATTCTGATTCTGCGATACAGAAAATGGACGGTTAGATAAATGAAGATTGTTTATTTAAAGATAAACACACTTCAGTTTCACGTCACTGACTGTGAGTCGTGGCTATTGTGGTTCTAAAAGATGTATATTCTGTCAAATGTAATGTAAACCTAACCATAAGCTGTTTCTATGGTAACACAGCAACGGATGTAATATTTGTGCAGCACACATGGTAACAAGGACTATAAAAAGTATGTAATGAGCATGAATTACAGTCACACACACACACATTTACCACTGACATCATTTAGATCAGGGATGTCAAACTCATTTTAGTTCAGTTTTATGCAAGAAAACAAGTAATTTCAACATCATTGTGCCATAGTTTGCACTTCTATGCATATAAAAAATACAAGATATGTAAGAAACCAATAATATCCAAGAAATAAGTGACCGATATGAGTCCCAACAGGATCTTCACTTTAAATTTCCTACATTTTGTGACCAATTTCTATTTAATTAAGGAAAATATTAAGTCATAATTTGAAGAAAATTAAAGGTTTTCTTAAGAGTTTTGAGTTTTTAACATTAAATACAGTTTAACATTAAAAATTACTGCAGTCATGTTATATAAGCAGCGGGAAAACTGTGAGCACCTTATGTTTTCTGTCATTTTTATTTTCTCCTGTCGGCCTGAATTGGATGCTCCAAAGGGCCGGATTTGGAACCCGGGCCATGAGTTAGACACATGTAATTTAAATGAAGAGACTTCAGAAAGGCTTATGGAGAACATGCAAACTCAACATAAAAAGGCCTATGTTAGTGTTCTTAATCCAAAACATTTCATTTTAAATCAGATTTAGCCTAAACTTTCACTGTGTATCAGCTGTTTTGACTGCACAGCGTTCATTGTGGCTCGTCTTCATGGTTTGTAGAAATAATCGTTAATACACACTGAGCGACGGTAAACTTTACACCTTCATGCTTGTGTGACTTGTGCTGTGCAGCCTGTTTGTGTTCTACACAAGGAACGACACACGACACTAGAAACAGTACATTGTGTCCTCGGCCTTTATCGTAGTCACCATTTAACTCAGTGGTTCACAGGCTTTTTTGGGTCGTGACCCCATTTTTATATCGCAAATTTCAGCCAACCCCAGAGACTTTTTTTTTTTTTTTTTTTTTAATTATTATTTTTTAATCATATTTGTTAGACTTTGTGTTACAAATATATTTTATTATTCTGTTTTCATTGTAAAGTGTCCCTGGGTGGCCTGGAAGGCACTTTTAAATACAATAAATTATTATTATCATTATTATTATTATTATTATTATTATTATTGATAATAATATGAATAGTATGAGAAAAACAGATTTAACCTGTTCCCTGTTCTGGGCAGCCACGGCGCCATTGTGATATTATGTATTGTTTTTTTAATGGTGCAAAATATATAAATGAAAATAAATAAATACAATAAAAACATTTATTATTTATTTTATTTTATTATTAAAAAACGTTTCAGGCGACCACATTTTATCTACAGGCGACCAAAAGGTTGAAAACCTCTGATTTAACCTGCTACGGAGGCTTGTGTGCACGTGAACACATAATTTACACTTATTTATTTTAGTTTTTTATCTTTATTATTGCTTTATATTTTGACTGAGAGACTTTCTCTGTGTTTGTTGTTGTATCTGTGTGCGCTAAGTGTGTGCGCTAAGTGTGTGCGCTACGTGTGTGCGCTAATCATTTTACAGTGAATCATTGTTCTCACAGAATGTGTCGGTAAAAGCAGTGACGGTGATGAACTATTAATGTAATGAGTACACCGTGTCCTAATATTGGATGAAATAACACTGAAACACATTATTATCACCCAGCCTGCATCGCTGAGTCTCACAAACACACACCCATAGCAACCTGTTCATCCATGAATTAAACACTTATGTAACGCACCTACTTTTGTCTTCATATTTATATATTTTAATTATTCTTGGATCCATTCCAGGAGGGCTGCCACACAGAGGGTTTGAAATCTCCACATGTCTGCTCTGAATCCAAGCACGCGGTGAGAGGCCACAACATCACACAACTGTGCTTTTTTTTTGGTCACTGATCCTGTTAATGAGTTAAAAAAAGAAAAGAAAAAGAAAGGCAAAGGTATTTTTAAGTAAAGTTTCCCCTGGTTGTTGTCGATCTGAGTTCCTCACGTTGGTAAGCTTTGCTTAAAATAAGCTTCAACTTCTCCTTTCTTTTCAAATCTGAAGCCTCAGCATCTTACCAGGCTGTGTAGTCATAAACATGTGAACATGCGAAGGCTTTCCCACAGTGTGTCTGTTTATTCAGGCCTGTTTTACAGCCCCATATTCACTGTTTAATGGCTTTTACTCGTCTGTTTTATTAGACAAGTGTTTTATCCGACTGTACCTTGTTATCCTGCTTAGGATAGCTGCACCAGGGAGCGCAGTTCTCTTATTTTTCTAAGGATTTAAGGCTGGAGATACTAGTCAGGTTTAACAGTGGTAACACAAGACTGGGATAAAGTGTGGAGACGTAAACGTTCCAACTGGCCATGGTTGGACTTTAGCTGATGGAGTAAAGAATATATATGTATATTTTTTTTAAAGTGTTGATGGTGACTCATCGTCACTGCAGGTTATGAGTTAATAAGTCATCAGAATTATGTGTCACTATCCATCCACAATGCCAGAACAAAGTACACTTCTCATTGGTCAAGATTACGTAACCTGGAAATAATCTAAACCCATTAAACAAATGGAAGATCATTAAAAACTATTGTTTAAATCTAATCAGAAAAACAATTAAAAACAATCATTACAGGAGAAAATCTTATTATTTTTTTTTTTTTTTTTTTTTAAATTAAAAGTTGTTTTAGTTGTATTATTGTAGTAACTGTAACATTGCTACTCTTTGCATTAAAGGTCCCATGTCAGGCTATTTTTCACTCATCTCCATTTGTTCTAAGAACCTCAAAAACATACTATTTGAGGTTTATTTTCCCAAACTCGCCTGTTTTCCAGAGTTTTAGTCTCTGAAAAGTCACTTTCTGAGCAACTCTACACAAACAGGCTGATTTGCGTCCTACTTATGCATATTCATGAGTGGGCGTGTCTATAGACGGGACACTGACTTCCTCCTCCCCGCACGGTGACGTAGGCCCAGAGGACGACCCGCCCTCCTCCCACCCACTCCATAGCCGAGCTCATGCTGCTTTATAAACACGAGACAGAGCGTGGGGGCGGGGCGTTTGCCGATGTATACATAGTAGGGATGTAACGATTCACTCAATTCCCGATACGATTCGATTCACGATACTGGGTTCACGATACAATTCTCTCATGATTCATTTTACAAAATGGGACTGTACTTAAATGACTGAGAAATATTCCTTTTTTGGGGGGGGAAAAAAAACTAGAAAATACTGTACTATTTTCCCTTTATTTTTCATTGTCAAAAGAATCCCTTGATGAACTATTCAAACAATGCAATTTAACTAAAAATACATCTTGAATGAAATAAATAAAGGAATAATACAAATGAAGAAGCCTATTCATTTAAATTCTGGTTCTATAGTAAACAATACAAAACCGCATAATAGTTATTTTTCTTTTTAAAAGTGCAACTGAAAATGTATTTTGTGACTTAACAATTGGACCTTAAAAAAAAAAAAACAGTCTGCACTGTATTTGCGTCAGATATTTGTTTGAACCAGCAGAGGGCGATGGTAACCCAGTGGTCGGTTGGCATGCAGATAAGTGCAGTGAAGAAGAGATGCTATGCTAGCAGACAGGGTTAATAGAAAAACGTGACTTTTACAGATATTCACTTAATATTATAGATATTCTTTTGGCGCTAAAGGGGTAAGGAATCATTTATGAACATGTTTAAGAGTAGAAGGCGGCCAGAAAGAAAGTATTAGCAGATTTTGCCCGCTGCCATGACTTCTGGATAGCGCCCTCTGCTGGTTAAAAAAAGTACTGCGATTCAATTTTCACAGCATCGATGTGAACCTTGATACCTATGAATCGATTTTTAACTGCCTTACGATTGATCATTACATACCTAATACATAGACTGTAGAAAATACATACATAGCACTGTGAAGAAGGACGCTGACTTGCTCACCTTCGTGGGCGTGTCTGATTACATGTCAATCACGGCAGAGAGCTTCCTGGAGGCGTGGCTTCTCCAGCTCAGTGCCGCATCAAATTCGTCATCAAAGTGGGAACGCGTCATCAAATTGTAGCGAGGTGTTTGGGCTCACCCTGCAGTAAGAAAGGAGCAAATCACCGTCTAACTAACGATTGATGGAATCAATGAAAAAACACTGTGTGCATGTGTATGAAGCCCTAAAAACACTTTATGATGTTTAAAACACAGAAAAATTGATTTAGCGTAACATTGGCCCTTTAATAAAATCCATTCTAAGCCGTTTAAAGACACCCTATGTTTTGTCAAATAGGTACAAGTGAAAAGACTTTTTTTAACATGATGGTTTTAATCACAGTCGTTTGGTGATGTCATGTTTCTATCAGCTTTGTTGATTTAACACAGTTTGAGTGTCTGCAACTTGAAATTTGTGTCTTACCGTTGAAAAGAAAAGAACTTTGCCAGAATATTGTGTAAATCTTTTGTGAATCGCTAACTTTAATGTTCATTTCTGACATTCAAACCTAAACAGACCCACCTTTTTATAACATTTTTGTAACATGTTTTTGCATTTCTAAATATGTGAGGTCAGATAGTACTGTACACAGTATGAGACACAATGTGGGATGAAATCAGAGTAATAACTGAAAACAGGCAAACCCTCAGTATTAGGTGTTCTTTCACCCTCACTAATGTCTTTGTCTCTGTCCTTTAGGGTGTGAGTAGTGGTGTTGTCCCATACCTGGGCACTTACCTCACAGTCCTCACTATGCTGGATACAGCTCTGACTGACACCGTAGAGGTAGCATCTTATTTTTTATGGCACTTTCCTTTTTTTTCTTTTTTTAGAAATGTGTGTAATCTCTCATAACACCGGCCTCTGTTTCCTTCTGTCTCAGGGTGGACTCATCAACTTTGAAAAACGCAGAAGGGTGAGTGTCGCCTCCTAGTGCCATTTTGTTAGAATTACTCAGATTACTTTAGCTGTTTTTTGTCTGTGTGGATTTTGCCATTTTGTTCACATTTGTGAATAGATCAGACATGGGCAACTGGTGACCCTCAGTCAAATTTTATGCAGCCCTTCAAACAAACACACAATAATCCCAAAAGCACAGGAAATGATATAAAATGACTCTAAAATGCACAAAATGACACAAATATTCTGAGAACACTTAAAAACTTTTCAAAAACATTCAAAATGGTTCCAAAACTGCACAAAACGACAACAGACCCGTACAAAGTGACAGAAAAATACACAAAATGATTCTAAAAAAACACTAATAATGACAGATAATGATTCTAAAAACACTCGAAATGGCTCCAAAGTTACACAAAATGAATACAGAACTGTACAAAATGACAGGAAAACACATAAAATGATTGTAAAAACGCTCAGAGTGGCTCCAAAATCACACAAACTGACAACAGAACCGTACAAATTGACAGAAGAACACTCAAAAGAATCCTAAAAATACTCAAGGTAGCTCCTAAATCACACAACAACAACAACAAAATCACACAAAACTGCACAAAATAATTCTAAAACACTCAAAATGGTTCCAAAATGACATAAAACAACAATCAAACTTTACAAAATGGCAGCAAAATACACACAGTGATTCTAAAAACATTCAAAATTTCTCCAAAATCACACAAAACGACAACAAAACCAAATAAAATGATGGTGAAATTCACATTACTCAAAAGAAATTACACAAAATGACTACACAAATACACAAAATGATCACAGAAAGACACAACCCTTTTTTGGTTCCTGTATTAATGCTCAGATTGGTCATTATTCTAAATGCTGACATGAATGTTAATAATGTGGGCGTGTCTCTAAGCTTTCAGTATTATTCCTCCTGTAAATGCAACAGTCGTTGTGTCGTGGCTTTTTTCAGGAGTTTGAGATCCTGGCTCAGATCCGTCAGCTTCAGGCCTCGTGTTCCCTCTACAGTTTTTCAGACGAGCCTGACGTCACAGCCTGGCTGCAGACACACACTCTGCTCACAGACCAGCAGAGGTGAGACACACGCTGAGAACGCAGCAGAAAAAAAGAACAAAGCGCTTCATGTCTCATCTGGTTTGTTCTTCTTCAGCTACGAGCTCTCTCGTGAACTGGAACCTCCCATTGATCCATGTCCTCACTCTCCAAACTCATGGAGCAGTCGTCTGCTCAACAAGAAGCTCGGCTTGTAAGTCATGAACAATATAATGTCTATTTTTTTCTCAAAAAAGGCAGTTTCTGAAATATCTTTTGTTTTCACTCTGGAAACAAACATTTGAAAAAGATTTTGAGCCGCTAGAGACGTCAGATTAGATTAGGGGTGAGTATTGGCAAGGATGTTGCAATACGATACGTATCGCGATACGTGGGTCACGATACAATGTTATTGCGATACATTGCAATATTCTACCCAGTTAATGTCAAAATTAAACGTTGAGATGAAAAATCAAGTTGCTGTACGTGTTCATCAGAAGACATTGATCGTTCAGAGGACAAATTGAGTCAAAACTATTTGCTTCAAAACATCCTATTTATTATTTATTAGTAGTGTTTTTACACATTTTCACTGAAAAAAAAAAAAGTGTTACACACTGTTATCATAAAATAAAGTGCAACAAGTTTCTTTTCACTGAAACTACTATGTAGAAGTCTCAAAGTAACCATGGCAACATAATGATGGCATTGTAACAAGTGCAAGTGAGAACATTAAGGATAAATCACCATGAGTTACTGACAATGCACAAAAATAAGAAAAAAATCATTTATCCTATTGTGTTTTATTTTCTTTTAATCTGAACAGATTATATATAAAATAAAATGTCTGTGCATACAATTGATTTCTTTTTTCTTTTCTAACTGTAATTCAAGTACAAATCTCAAAAACATGTGATGTTTATCACTTTTTTAAAAAAAAGTTTAACTTTTGTTTCTCCAACAGATTATTTTTTTTTTTAACATTTTTTGGCTAATAATTGCGCTGTAAAATGTCACAATATATCGCCAAATCAATTTTTTCTTGAACCCTTAGTGGTAAGGGTCATCATACGTACGCAACCATACGTATAGTCTATAATAGACAGTATATACTCATTGAGTTTGTCGTGTATAGTACTGAGTGTGACATTTCAAACACAGCCAAAGTGTTACATTATTATTGAGCATTGAACATGCATGTTCTTGGACTATATGAAGAAACCAGAACACCTGGACACACACACGCTAACACATGCTAACACACGCTAACTGTCAACGCACACCCTTCACTGGAGACAACAGAGATCTGGACCCATAAGTGACACAAGTTTCTTTAGATTATAAACACTGCAGGAGGCTGCTCTACCCAGTCTGTGTGTCCATGTGTGTGTGTGTGTGTGAGGCTGCTCATTGATTGATTGATTATGTCTGCAGGTTAAGAACATCCAGTGAACACAACCTGAAAAAACTCAACTCTGATCAGATCAGTTTATCATCAACTGGATCAAGTAGTTCAGACATGGAGGACGTCTGCACCCCTCAGCAGCCCTCACTTCTGAGGTTCAAACTGAAGGTAGAGTCACACACACACACACACACACACAAACTCACACACTCACACTCACTCACGCACACTCACACTCACTCACACACACACACACACACACACACACACTAACCCTTGCTCTCTATCCTTCCAGTCCTTCTCTGGTTCTCTCCATAACGTGGCTGAAGACTTCTCCTCCATGTCCTCGTCTACCTCACGGAGCTTCTCCTCCTCCTGCAGCTCATCACACCCTGACCTCAGCTCCTCCTCCCTGGGCCTCAGCCCACAGTCATCACCACCACCACCACCATCATCATCATCATCATCATCATCATCGTCATCATCATCATCATCATCAACTTCAACATCAACATCATCATCAACATCATCATCATCACCATCATCATCCAGCTGCTCTCCTCCAGCTGTGCTGCCCGTCTACAACAAACAAGTTGCTGACTCATGCATCATCAGGGTCAGCATTGAGTGCATCAGTAATGGAAACGTCTACAAGAGCATCCTGGTGAGATTTGTTAGTGACTGTTTGAAGTCTGAAAGAACAGAGATGAGGCGCCATCTGTTCCTTGTATTTTGATGTAACTTTGGTGTATTTTTTTGTGTTGTTGTTGGAGTACTGTTGTGTATTTTAGTTGTCATTTTGGGTATTTGAAGTAATTTTTGTTGTACTTTTATTTGTCATGTTGCATGTTTTTAAGGTGTCTTTTTGTGTGTTTTTGGAGTCATTTTATGTATTTTTGTTGTGATTTGGGGTTTTAAAAGTAATTTTGTGTGTTTCTGTTGTTGGCTTGGGTTTTTGTAAGAATTGTATGTATTTTTGTTTATTTTTCTGTCACGTTGTGTGTTTTTGGGGTAATGTCTAATTATTTTGTCATTTTGGGATTCATTATGTATATTTTTAGTGTCGTTTTGGGTTTTTGGAATAGTTTTTGTGTATTGCTGTTCTTTTTTCTGTTTGTGAAGTACATTTTGTGTGTTTTTTTTTGTCATTTTGTGTGTTTTTCTGTCCTGTTACTTGTTTTTTGGGTGATGTCTAATTTTGTTGTCATTTTCAGATTCATTTTATATGTTTATGGTTTTGGAGTCGTTTTTTGGGCATTTTTGTCCTTTTGCTGTATGCGTTTTTTTGTCATTTTTGTGTGTTTTTGGGGTAATGTTGTGTCATTTTGTTGTTGATTTGGGATTAATTTTGTATATTTATGTTGTCGTTTGATGTTTTGGGAGTGGTTTTTTGTTCATTGTTTTCTTTTTAGGGATTTTTGGAGTCATTTTGTGTGTTTTTCCTGTCATGTATGTTTTCGGGGTAATGTCTAATTTTGTTGTCGTTTTTCGCATTAATTGAACTACCTGGAAGAAGATTTAAACAGAGAGATATTAACTTTCATAAACACAATAAACTGTTTATATTGTCAGTTTTTTTTATTTTTTTTATTTATGTCTCAATATAATAATCCACTGATAATCCCTGACTGTTCCTGAGCCAGTGAACTCTTGGAGGCCTTAAGTGTAAACGCTTTAATTTGACTTTTCTTTTATTCTCGTACTTCCTGTCCAGCTGACCAGTCAGGATCACACGCCTCAGGTGATTCAGAGAGCGCTGGAGAAGCACAACATGGACGACGTCCAGGCCAGTGGCTTCAGACTCTACCAAAAGCTCCACAACGAGAAAGGTAAATATCTCTGGTGAGATACTTTAGGACCTTTAGGAGTTGGGGTTAATTATTGTAGTCATTTCTACAAAAACCATCAATTACAGTTCAATTAAACGCAAAACTGGGGAATCGTGTTCTATTGCTTACACGTACGTAGTTAACCCCCTCGTTTTACCATTTTTTTTTTTTTTTAAATAATTGAAATTTTGGGTTTTACTGACAGAAAAAAGGCTCAGACGCACACACCGAAAATGTTAAAAGCAATATTTTCATGGATAAGGAAGCCTAACAAGGAAACCAAGAAATCAAAAACTAATGATGGATAATGTTTTTTAGAGTATTTTACAACTGATTTAAGTCATGGATCAAAACTGACCCGTTATCTTAAGAGATGCTAACAGAAAGCTAACGCAAGAGGAAGGTCAGGTTTTTGGGGATTATTTATTTCATGATAAATAATTGTGATTAATTGTATTTGAACTTTAGTAATCGAGAATGTAAGTGTAATTGATTTTCAGGGGGAAAATAATAGTTGCAATTTGAATTGTAATTGGGAAAAATGCTCGTCACCGTCATCATAATTGAGTTGTAATTGAACCTGGATAAATGAAGATGTAATTGTAATTTCAAAATGTAATTAACCCCAACCCTGGAAAGGAGACAAACTGAATCTACTCAGATTGGGTTGAAGCAGAGATCCAAAGTTTAAGTCGAAAAATGTAAGATCATTTTATTTGCCTGAATCTGCAGAGGATTTATTCAATCCACTGTAATTACATTATTTAAATGTGATTTATCAAGTAGAAGATCTTAGAACACTTCTAATTGGCTTATTTTACATTAGATCCCGCCCCTTTTACCCTAAACTGCAGCTATCGCCATAAAAAGTAGCAGTAGTCTCAGTATTTTTGGTCTATGTGTTTCATGCACCTACTTTAGGTCATAAATACAAAGAGAGGTTTTGTGAAGCAGAAAGAATGAAAACTAAACTCTAACCCTTGTTCTGTCTTTGTGTCTCAGAGCTCCACATCCCTGACAAATCCAACGTATTTTACGCCATGTGCACCTCAGCTAACTACGACTTTGTCCTGCGACGGCACTGGAAGAGCCACGGGAGACATTCTGGCTCCTCCTCCAACCTCATCCCTCGAGACACTTCCAAGTGTCGACTCACCAAGTGAGCAAAACACGCCCTGGTGGAACGGTTTTCAACATCTGGAAGACTGAAGTGTACATCTGTAGGCCTTCCAGTGTCCACATACAACTCTGAACTGAAACCTGTTGAAGGAAACTAAAAGTAGACATTGTTTTTCCTGCCATGTTTAGATTGCAGTTGCAACAAGTTTGCTAGCACTTTATGAGGAATGGTAAATGGTAAATGGACTTGATTTATATAGCGCTTTATCCCCACACTGAAGCAGTCTCAAAGCGCTTTACATATCAGCTCATTCACCCAATCACTCACATTCACACACCAGTGGGACAGGACTGCCATGCAAGGCGCTAGTCGACCACTGGGAGCAACTTAGGGTTCAGTGTCTTGCCCAAGGACACTTCGACACATAGTCAGGTACTGGGATCGAACCCCCAACCTCTCGATCAGAAGACGACCCTCTACCACCTGAGCCACGGTCGCCCGTGGAAGCCAGTGGGCGATAGCAGGGGTGGACTGGCCATCTGGCATACCGGGCATCGGCCTGGTGGGCCGTCAACCCAAATTGTGCCTGTCCAGTCTACTACGTTTTTTCTTCCCACGAGTGAGTGGAGGCAGACATGGTGACAGGTGGCCAAAAATGGTCAAAAAGTGGCAAAAAAACAGTGTAAAGTGACTAAAATGGGCCAAAAGCAGTCAAATGGGCAAAGAAAGAGGAATTAGGTGGTATGTAATGGCAAAGGGTAGCTTAAATGGGCAAAATGTGCCAATCAATAGTGAAAAACAGCAAAATGTGGAACAAAAATATAGGGAAAAAAGGAAACAAGTGGTATTTATTGGGCAAAAGTTTGCTTGTTTGGATGAAAAGTGGCCAAAAAAAAATGAAAGAAATTGTAAAAATTGGATAAAACAAAATGGACAAAACATTTGGAAAAAAAAGGTCTATTTATTGACAAAAAGAGCTAAAGTCTGAAAAAAGTATCAGAACCTTTTGAAAAGGGTCAAAAATGGGAAGCTGCAAAATGGCCAAAGGAAATAAGGTAAAAAGGGGTTCAAAAGTTTCCCTATTTTAAGTTTTTTCTGGGAGAATAATAATTAGAATTAAGACATAAAGAGCCACATGTTGAGAACCACTGACTTAATAACAGCGTCTACATGGTGTCACTGATAATGTAGTGAACACAAAATGCCTGAGTGGGATTTTAGTCCCAGTGCACCCCTGACTGATAGTGATATTATATTTTAATGGTCACACGTTAGAAACCTGCCTCTGGTCTGTGACTGAACCTGCCCACATGACTTTTATTTAAATGAAGGAAAAATCTGCTGCTGGTTTCATCCAGACAGAGAAAAGGACTTCAGATTGGCTTCAAATGTGAAATCTGGGGACTTTAATGTATTCACTGATGTTCCCGTGGGGAAACTTCATCTATTTTAATGTCATTTTATCAACGTAAATTATTCAATTCATCTCAGTATTCTGATTTTTTTAGCACAAATATTTATACCCGTGTTTTTGTCTTGTGTTTCTGTTTGTATTTAATGCTTTAGTTCCCATGTGCTCGATGTGAGGTTTGTGCTGCGTTTAAAGTGAAGGAAATGTTTTATGTGATAAGAGAAATGAATGTGTTGCTTTGAAAAAGCTCGTGTACGTGAAAATGAAGCGTCTCTGCACGAGTATGAAGTTTAAAAATGGAATGTGCAATTATTTTGTGTCAGCTGCAGGGTTGGGGTCAATTACAATTTTTTATTACAATTACGTCTTCAATTATCCATGTTCAATTACAACTCGGTTATGATTATGTTGACCAGCATTTTTATTTATTGCAATTTAACTTACAATTATTATTTTTTTTCCCCTGAAAGTCAATTACAATGATGTTCTCAGTTACTAAAGTTAAATTGCAATTAACCACAATTACTGAAATTAATAACCCCATTAAACGTAACCTTCCTCTTGTCTTAGCTTTCTGTTAGCACCTCTTATGAGACCCATGTCTTAAATCATCTGTAAAATACACAAAAAAAAGGTATTTATCATCTAATTCGTTTTTCAATCCCTTGGTTCCCTTATTCGGATTCGTTATCAATGAAAAATATTGGTATTAATGTTCTTGCTGTGGGCGTCTGAGTGTTTTTTCTGTCAGTATGTCCCTCGATTTAATGATTTTTAAATGGTAAAATTATTCTCAAGAGAACTGACAGACAGTTAAACTTAATATGAAATATATTTTAATAATGATTAACTACGTATGTGTATGCCAAAGAACTGTAACATGGTTCCACATGTTTGCGTTTGATTAAATTGTAATTGATAGTTTAAAAAAAATAAAATTATCATATACAATTCAATTATGATTACAAAAGCAAGAGGTTTTTTCTTCATTTATAATTACGTCATAATTGTAATGAATGATCAGTAACACAGTTATAATTATAGTTGACCCCAACCCTGGTCAGCTGCAAATATTCACACACATCTTAACAGTCTTTGGTTGAAGTTGCATGTTCTCTCTGGGCTCGTTTTGGGGTTTTCTCTCACAACCCAAACAGATGCAAAGAGGTGAACATCTGCACTAGCTTCTACACGTCGCTTGTTAATGTGTGCAATGTTTGCTGTGATGCATACATGCAGGGTTTCAGTTTATCTGATAAATATGCGGGAAAATGAAGGAGCTACATCTGCATTTGTTTATTTCATGTTTTTGTAACAGATAGTTTATTTTTTTTTAATTCTAACATTAGCACTTGTTGTAAATAGTTGATGAAGTGTCCACTAATAAAGAAATCTATGTCACAGTTTCAGGGATTTTGTTTTTCATATCTCATACCAAACTTTAAATTGTGTAATTGGTTTTAATGTTTCTATCATCCTATCACAGTGGTTCTCAACCCTGGGGTCGCGAGACACTAGGAGGGGGGGTCGCCAGATGCCTTCAAGTAACTAAGATTTTTTTTAATCTAACAATTTGAGCCCATTTTTGCTCATTTTTCCCCTTTTTCTATAACTACACCAATTTTAATCTATTTCCATCACTTTTTCTTGCCAAATTTTTGCTCCTTTTAATACATTTTTTGCGATATTTCTCCCATTTCGGAAACTTTTCTATTATATTTCAATGCCTTTTCTGAATATTTTTTACACTTTCAAGACATTTTTGGCCCTTTTCACCCCTTTTCCCACCTAATGTTGCATGTGTTGACCCATTATTGTCACTTTTAACCTCTTTTCATCATATTTCATGTTTATTTTTTTTCCAATTTAATTCACAATTTGTCAGGCCCATTGGATTATTTGCCAGTTCACACTAATTGTTCTGACTTTTTAAATGACATTACCCTAATTTCTGTCACTTTTAAGCCAATATTGCCACTTTTTTTGTCCATTTCTGGCTACTCTAATTTGCAATTTTTAACCAAGTTCTGTGGTTTTTAAAATCCTATTTCACCACCTTTTCCACCATTTTTGGTCACTTTAAACTTATTTTATATCTGATTAAAACAAGGATTTACATCTTTAAGATGACTATATACTATGCTTTAAATAATAATAATAATAAACTTCCTGGATAACAGTGGATATTATTCAGATCAATAAATAAATGTGTTTATCACAGATTCATAGAACAATGGACCATCATTTATGGATGGACCCCAAAAATCCCTCCCCTCTTATAGATGGCCTTGTCTCCACATGACTCTTCTTCAATGTTCATGTCTTCTCTCTCATAATTATGACTGATTATCTCATAATTATGACTGATTATCTCATAATTATGATTTTTTTAGTGGCAGACACGTGCTTCCATACATTCCTGTGTGTTAAGGAATAAACCTCAGCATTTAAGAAAAGAAAAAGCAGTCAAAATTAGGCCCCCAAGCTCATTTGTTCTTGGTTAATTCAAAACTATTCATTCGTTTTTATTTTTATTTTATCTTTAATTTTAAAAGTCACAGTAGTTAAAAAAAACACTTGTTTTTCCTCAACCAAAGATTTAAGATTTAATTGTCTTGTTGATTGTCAGTTAAAAATAAAAATAAATAAACAGATGTATATTTACTACAGTTCACGTGTCAATACATTTAAGAAATATCTGTAAAATTCTAAATTAGAAGTTGTTGTTTTAGCTCTGAAGGGGAAATAAAAATGACTAAAATGTTAAATAAAAAATAACTTTTTCTTCCATTGTCAGGAGAATGAAATAAATGGTGTTTGGTTACCACTAGATGTCGCTGCTATGCTACAGATACTGTTTATGTGTGCTTTATTATCAGACTAAACAGCCTCCACTCAGACATTGAAAGCTCTATGGAATGACCTACATTTTGTTCCTGGTTAAAAGGTCAGAAAAAGACTGAGACTAAAAAAAAGGCCTAAAAATAGGGCAGAGATTATCGGAGCTTAAACAGTCGGAGAGGTCAGAGGTCATGGGGGCAGTTTGTGAGTGGGTGGGTGATGGGAGGTGACCAGTTTACCTCATTCCTCACTGTACAACAAACATTTGTCTTTTATTTTGTAATTATGACATTTTCGATGATGTCAATATGGGACATCCTGCGCACTTTGGTCTTATAAAATTCTGAAATTTACCAATTGTTTCTTAATAGATCAAGTGCCACATTGTAAATGTTTAGTTTGCTTGGATGAATATTTTTTTAGATATGGCCAATTTAGTGAGGGGGGTGTGTCTATTTTCATGTGTCCTTATTTTTCTTCCATTTTCAGCGTCCAATATCTCAGGAACTACACCACATAGAAAACTGAAATTTGGTATAGTAATACAGCTCCACCTACTCTCTCAGAATATACAAAAAGATCTGCTATACATCCTGTCTGGTGGACAAAGTTTGTCAGGGTTTGGGTCTGGAACATGTTTGGGTCTTCAGTAAACAACTTAGCATATACCTCAGCTCTCTGTTATTTGATCAGCTTTGAGCTAAAACTGTTTTTGTTAATGTGACTTCTTCTTTTTTATTTTGGACCCCAGCTTTGCAAAGGATTTTCAATATTTGGGAGTGGTGAACTAGCCCCAAAGTTAGGGCCCAAAATCAAAATGAAGTAGTCACATAAAGAAAGCATTTCTGGGGATTTCAAGAGTTTGTCACCCAAGAACCAATGTATATATGTGACTAATTATTAGTGATGTGAACAGTCTATGTTCATAGATCAAAGCTGATAAAATTACAGGGAGCTGAGACACATGCTAAGTAGTTTACTGAAGGTCCAAACATGTTCCAGACCCTAATTTTTTTCCTATTTTAAGGGGTTTGCATGTCCACCAGATAGGATGTATAGCAGATGTTTTTATATATTCTAAGAGAGTAGGTGGAGCTGTATTACTATACCAATTTTCAGTTTTCTATGTGATGTAGTTCCTGAGATATTTGAAGCTAAAAATGGAATAAAAATAACACATACCCACCCTCGCTAAATTGGCCATATCTCAAAAAGTATTCATCTGATCAAACTAAATATTTACAGTGTGCCTATTGAATAATCAATTGGTAAATATTTCACAATTTCTTTAGACCGAAGTGCGTGGACAATTATTGAAATAACATGGAATGACCTATGATCTCTGCACTGATAGGCCTGTGCAGCAATGCTCACCAGTGCACCACAGATCGACTCTGTTATAATATTAATAATAGATTAGAAGAAGTTTCCATAAGTTTGTTCTGTTTCAAAACTAATTCAGCCTGAAGAAAAAAACAAAACAAAACAAAAACACTTCAAAGTGTTTTTCCAGTAGCTGTGAAAATCTTTGGGGATTCTTCTCCATCCTATTACCATAAAAAACAAAAACTTACAGTGAGACTGGAAGGAAATAAATAGGCATAATGTTCCAAAACACAGTTTTAATATGCAACTAAATAAATCAAAAGAACATTTGTATCTTAGATAACCAAAACAAAAAACAACTCCACGAAAAGGCTTGAGGAAGTTTATTCTTTAATCACCAATGATCAAATCATGACTGTTTTAAAAAGTGTCTCAAAGGATGGTGAAACGTCTGTAATGGAGTGATGTGAGGGCCATCAAAGGAGGATTTATTTAATAAGTGCTGGAAAAAACATTGTAACTATTATTAATGATGATGTCGAGATCAGCTTTTAATGGAAGAAGTCTGAGTTTCAAAACAAGAGATCATTAAAATGATTAAAAGAATCAAATCCCAAGAAGGATTAATAGATTTGTACAGAGGACGGATGGTTTTCTGAAGCTCTGGTGTTTTAATCACGTTTATTAAAAGAAATGCTTATCGTCGCTTGATTTCTGTTATGACAATTTAAACACTCAATATTATTAATAATAATCATTAAAAATGTAATTTTTGGTGTTGATTTATATTTTAATGCAAATTGACCTTTCTTTTTGAGAATCTTATCATCCATTTCTACATGCAAACACTCCATAACAAGTTATATATACAGTGATTACATGACTTTCTTACCGAGACAGCAGACACTGCTGACTCAGCGAGGGGAGGTAAGAGTGTTATGACATCCTCATTCCATCTTTGTCAAGAAGAGCGAGAACCTCATGTTACGAGACTTTTTCCTTATCCTAGAGGTTTTTCAAAAATAAATTGTAAAAGAAAAAATGCAAAAATTACAATCACATCTTAGAACACATTTCATTATTAATAAAGTGCACAGGAAAAAATTAAAAAATTAAAACCATATCAGGTCGTCATCATGACATTCTTAAAAATACTTGATACTCTTTTCTGTATGAACCTTACGTAACATGTTTTTTAAATCATCAAACTATAATAATAATAATAATAATACTTTTTATTTGTATAGCGCTTTTACAGTGCTCAAAGATGCTTTACAGGGAAGTAAAAATACAGACGCATAGACTTAAGTAAAAACACAATGTAATAAACAATAAGTAAACAACAAGATAAAATGGCTATACATTAGTTTGATATATAATAATAATAATAATATAATATAATAATATATAACAGTCTAAACAGCCTAGATTTAAGATATGGACATGTTTCTTTTCAACATTATTACCATGGCTACATTTTCTGACACAAATGGAGACTTTTGGACATTGACTTTGTCTCCTGCAGTTGAAAAGAATGGATGTAACAGAGATGGATGTAGCAGGGATGGAAGTAACAGGGATGGATGTAACAGGGATGGATGTAGCAGGGATGGATGTAGCAGTGGTGGAAGTCGCAGGGATGGATGACACTAGCACTAGGGCAGGGCAATACAGCAAAAGAATTGCGATAACAATTTAATTGACGTTATAATCGACGCTAGACAAAATACTTCAAAACTGCACAACTTTATTGGTGCAAATTGAAGAAAGGAACAATTTCTTTTCAAATTAACAACAAGTTCTTTAATATGTATACATTACATATATAAATTCATACCAAAATCAATAATGTGTATGTTATGAATTGCTTACAAGCAACTGGCCCTTCAAAAAAAATGAATGAAAAAATTAAAAAAAATAACCTGACAATTTCTGAGCATAAGCATGTATATTATCAACACACGTAAAGTATTTGCTTTGCGATATAAAAGTGTTGTGTGTGAAAATAGAAAAAATTAAAATAAAACGTAAATAGATAATTTAATCAGTAGGTTCTTTGTTGTTCTTAAACAAAATAATCATATCCAAATACATTTGTATTCATCAGAAAAAAAGATTTTGGGGTTTAGGTTCATTTTTAATTTCCAGTGTCTGTGATCTTTGTATTGGTATGAGGAGTGAACAGTCAAATATTGCAAATACGGATGAACTTTCTGACTCTTCTTGGATTATTTGTCCATGATCCAAAGAACTTCCAGTCGCTCCATCATGTCCCATGTAAACAGGTAATATCTCTCACACACATAGATGCATTTCTACAAGATGATTCAAACTGAGCAGTAACGACTGATTACGGATTATCATGGAGTGCGTGTTTTAAACATAAGAATCAGAGCGTGTCTGCAGTGATCATGTGACATAAGCAGGCTTGTTCGGTGTGTATGTGCGTGTGTGATCACGCACACTAATGTAGTACAGTAGGTCAGTTGGAAAAATCCACTGATGTCAACACATTTGATGTGTGTGTGTGTGTGTGTGTGTGTGTGTGTGTGTGTGTGTGTGTGTGTGTGTGTGTGTGTGTGTGTGTGTGTGTGTGTGCTCCTTGTACAGTCTGTGCTCTAACAGTAGACAGATGGAACAAATAGCTGAGGCTAATCTAAGGAGGTTAATCTACTTAATAATCACAGCTGACTGAAGGTTATCTCACACGTTCTTAGTCGTATTCATGTTGTTTGTTGAGTCTCTGACGTAGTAAACGCCTCTGACTGGGACTGCCCACATTCTTTTGTGAATGAAAAAAATCTTAATTTTTCAAAAAATAAAAATGAGCAAAAAGTAAAAAATATCTACCTGTAATAAATGAAGTTTAAAAGTAGCACTCTGTTTTATATTTTTGCCCGTTTTTATGCCCATTTTTATGCCTTACTAGCCTTACCTTCGTTTTGAGGCATTGGAATTTTTTTTGCCCGTTTTTATGCCTTTCTATAGCCTTAACTACGTTTATTGGCGTTTGAACAATTTCCACACTTTTTTATGCCTTACTACAGCCATACCTCTCTTTATAGGCATTGGAAATTTTTTTCGCCCATTTTTGTTTCCTTACTTTAGCCTTAACGCCGTTTTGAGACTTTGGAATTTTTTTTGCCAGTTTTTAATCTTTACTATAGCCTTACCTCCCTTTTTTTTGAAAAGTTTGAAAAGTTTGAAAATATTTTGAATTTTTTTATGCCTTACTATAGCCTTACCTACGTTTTTTGTCGTTTAAGAATTTTTCTCACTTTTTTATGCCTTACTAGAGCCATACCTTCATTTTGAGGCGTTTGAATAATTTTCACACTTTTTTATGCCTTACCTCCGTTTTGAGACTTTGGAATTTTTTTGCCAGTTTTTAATCTTTACTATAGCCTTACCTCCCTTTTTTGAAGTTTGAAAATTTTGCTCACTTTATTATGCCTTACTTCAGTTTTAAGGTGTTTTAAAATTTTTCTCACTTTTTTATGCCTTACTATAGCCTTACCTACGTTTTGAAGCGTTGGAAAATTTTCGCGCGTTTTTGTGCCTTACTATAGCCGTACCTCCGTTTTTTGGCGTTTGAAAATTTTTTGAACTTTTTTATGCCTTACGATAGCCTTACCTCCGTTTTGAGGCGTTTGAATAATTTTCGCACTTTTTTATGCCTTACTATAGCCTTACTTCAGTTTTTTATAGTTTGAAAATTTATGGAACTTTTTTATGCCTTACTATAGCCTTACTTCAGTTTTAAGGTGTTTGAAAATTGTTCTCACTTTTTTATGCCTTACTTCAGTTTTAAGGTGTTTTAAAAATTTTCTCACTTTCTGATGCCTTACTATAGCCGTACCTCTGTTTTTTGGCGTTTAAAAATTTTTTGAACTTTTTTATGCCTTACTATAGCCTTACTTCAGTTTTTTGTAGTTTGAAATTTTTTCGCACTTTTTTATGCCTTACAATAGCCTTACCTCCGTTTTGAGGCGTTTGAAATTTTTTCGCACCTTTTTATGCCTTACTATAGCCTTGCTTTCGTTTTGAGGCATTTAAAAAATTTTCGCACTTTTTTATGCCTTACTATAGCCTTACTTCAGTTTTTTGTAGTTTAAAATTTTCTCACGCTTTTTTTTGCCTTACTATAGCCTGACCTCTGTCTTGAGGCGTTGGAAAATTTTTCACACTTTATTATGCCTTACTATAGCCTTACGTCCGTTTTTTGGTGTTGAAAATTTTTTTGCCAGTTTTTAATCTTTACTATAGCCTTACCTACTTTTTTTGGCGTTTGAAATTTTTTGGCACTTTTTTATGCCTGACTATAGCCTTACCGCCGTTTTGAGGCGTTTGAATTTTTTTCGCACTTTTTTATGCCTTACTATAGCCTTTCCTCTGTTTTGAGGCGTTGGAAATTTTTTCATCTGTTTTTAGTCTTTACTATAGCCTTACCTCCGTTTTTTGGCCTTTGAAAATTTTTCGCACTTTTTTATGCCTTACTATTGCCTTACTTCAGTTTTTTGTAGTTTGAAATTTTTTCGCACTTTTTTATGCCTTACAATAGCCTTACCTCCGTTTTGAGGCGTTTGAAATTTTTTCGCACCTTTTTATGCCTTACTATAGCCTTGCTTTCGTTTTGAGGCATTTAAAAAATTTTCGCACTTTTTTAAGCCTTACTATAGCCTTACTTCAGTTTTTTGTAGTTTAAAATTTTCTCACGCTTTTTTTTTGCCTTACTCTAGCCTTACCTTCGTTTTGAGGCATTGGAAATTTTTTCGCCCGTTTTTGTGCCTTACTATAGCCTTACCTCCGTTTTTTGGCGTTTGAAAATTTATCGCACTTTTTCATGCCTTACTATAGCCTTACCTCTGTTTTTTGGTGTTTAAAAATTTTTCGCACTTTTTTATGCCTTACTATAGCATTACTTTCGTTTTTTTGGTGTTTGAAAATTTTTTGCACTTTTTTTGCTTTACTATATCCTTACTTTTGTTTTGAGGCATTTGAAAAAAATTTGCACTTTTTTATGCCTTACTATAGCCTTACCTTCAGTTTTTTGTAGTTTGAAATTTTTTCGCACTTTCTTATGCCTTACTATAGCCTTACCTCCGTTTTGAGGCGTTTGAAATGTTTTCGCACTTTTTTATGCCTTACTATAGCCTTTCCTACGTTTTTTGGCGTTTGAAAATTCATCGCACTTTTTTTTGCTTTACTATAGCCTTACTTTTGTTTTGAGGCATTTGAAAAATTTTTGCACTTTTTTATGCATTACTATATATAGCCTTGCTTTCGTTTTGAGGCATTTAAAAAATGTTCGCACTTTTTTATGCCTTACTATAGCCTTACCTTCAGTTTTTTGTAGTTTGAAATTTTTTTTGCACTTTTTTATGCCTTACTATAGCCTTACCTCCGTTTTTTGGCGTTTGAAAATTTATCGCACTTTTTCATGCCTTGCTATAGCCTTACCTCTGTTTTTTGGTGTTTAAAAAATTTTCGCACTTTTTTATGCCTTACTATAGCATTACTTTCGTTTTTTGGCGTTTGAAAATTTTTTGCACTTTTTTTTGCTTTACTATAGCCTTACTTTTGGTTTGAGGCATTTGAAAAAAAATTGCACTTTTTTATGCCTTACTAAAGCCTTACCTTCAGTTTTTTGTGGTTTGAAATTTTTTCGTGCTTTTTTATGCCTTACTATAGCCTTACCTTCGTTTTGAGGCGTTGGAATTTTTTTCGCCCGTTTTTGTGCCTTACTATAGCCATACCTTCAGTTTTTTGTAGTTTGAAATTTTTTCGCACTTTTTTATGCCTTACTACAGTTTTAAGGTGTTTGAAACTTTTTCTCACTTTTTTGTGCCTTTCTATAGCCTTACCTCCGTTTTGAAGTTTTGAAAGTTTTTTCGCCCGTTTTTGTCCCTTACTATAGCCTTATCTCCCTTTTTTGGCGTTTGGAAATTTTTCGCACTTTTTTATGCTTTATTATAGCCTTACCTCAGTTTTGAGGCTTTGGAAATTTTTTACACTTTTTTATGCCTCACTATAACCTTACCTCCGTGTTGAGGCGTTCAAAATTTTTTCACCCGTTTTCCATAGCCTTACCTCTCTTTTGAGTCGTTTGAATAATTTTCCCACTTTTTTATGCCTTACTATAGCCATACTTCAGTTTTTTGTAGTTTGAAATTTTTTCGCACTTTTTTATGCCTTACTATAGCCTTACCTCCGTTTTGAGGCTTTGGAAATTTTTTCTCACTTTTTTATGCCTCACGATAGCCTTACCTCCATTTTGAGGCGTTTGAATAATTTTCGCACTTTTTCATGCCTTACTATAGCCTTACCTCTGTTTTTTGTAGTTTGAAATTTTTTCGCACTTATTCATGCCTTTCTATAGCCTTACCTGCAATTTGAAGCATGTTACATTTTTCGCCCAAATCTTTTGCCTTAAATAGCCTTATCTCCGTTTTGAGGCATTTGAAATTTTTATGCCTTACCTCTGTTTTGAGGTGTCATTTTTCACCCGTTTTTATGCCTTATCGGTGATTTTGGGTGTTTGTTACTTTTTCATGCCTGACTGAATTTTTACTCCAGTTTAAGTGTGCTCATTATATTTGCTAATTTTTCGGGTGTTGTGATAGCCTTATCTCAGAGAAAATAAAATAAATGTTACACTTGTAATTTTTGGGGTCTGTCACTTTTTTATTGTTTACTGGCACTCTTCCATTCCACTTTTCTCATTATGTATGGCTCTTGTAAGAATGAACCCCCACTCTCTTGTGGGTAATAGCCCAACACCACTAGCTCTTACAAACTTATCCACTATACCATTAGTACTTGTATTACTGAGAGCAGTGTTTGTGGCGTATTAGACTTTTACTTTTTTGGTATTTCAGTTCAAAATCATTGATCGTGATGTTTCTAATGGAGGAATGGGATTTGAACTCTTGCTCTGCTGTGGCAGAGTCACAGCTTGATGTAGTACACTAAAGCTCCTCATGCTGCTCGTAGTGTATTTGACTTTCAGTAAAGAGCATGAAAGTTAAAAACTGTCTAAAGGATTGTTGCTGAGTCAGCCATCAGTGATTGAACCTGGTGAATGAATGAATATTGTCGTGTACACTTTGAGTTCACACTACCTTCACATGACTCGTGGAAAATTTGACTTTCACATTTGTGGATATCAGCTAAAACTTCACACAGTGAGTATTGAACCCATGTTATGTTAGTTAGAGGAGCAGTTCTCACAGGAGGAGCTAAACTCTGCTGCTCTGTGATGACATTTTCTTTTACAACTGTGTTCATTTTGACACCAATTTATTATTATTTTTTATCCAGTTTTAGTCGTATTGTTTTGACTTAAATGCAACTTAGTTTTAGTCAACTAAATGACAATTACATTTTAATCGACTAAATCTGCTACAGATATAGACAACTATAAAATAAAGCATAAGTCCATGCATTTTTTAAATCTTTAATAATGTTCATCCACCTGATATGGGATTATATTAATTGTTCAGCCTTCTTCTCCATTTATTAAAGTATATTAGAAATGTAGAATATTAATGCTGTGGTTTGCATTTTTCATATTTTTTTTATTTTTGGAAAAAGGGTGAAAGTTTAATGTGTTCCTATTGAATTTGTGTTACTTCTAAGTTGGCCGTCGGGTAACAGACACCACCTTCACAGCCCTGTGTCGCCTTAATTCTACAAACTATTATACAGAGATGGAAATCTTTATCACAGTGGGGATATAATATCAGCGTTTAGAATTATTACCAATCTTAGCATTAATACAAGAAGAAACCAAGGGTTTGGTCTTCTTTTCTCTCGTTTTGTACATTTTTGTTGTTGTTTTCTATAGTTCTGTGTTACTGTTTAGTTTTTCTTTTACATTTCTGGAGTCATTTTGTGTATTTTTATTGTTGTATTTTGGTGTTTTTTGCCCATTTTTGTGCCTTACTTCAGTTTTTTGTAGTATGAAATTTTTTCATGCTTTTTTATGCCTTACTATTGCCATGGGCGACCATGCTCAGGTGGTAGTGGGTCGTCTTTCTGATCGGGAGGGTTGGGAGTTCGATCCCAGTACCTGACTATGTGTCAAAAGTGTCATTGGGCAATGCCTTACCTCTGTTTTTTGGTGTTTAAAAATGTTTCGCACTTTTTCATGCCTTACTATAGCCTTACCTCTGTTTTTTGGTGTTTAAAAATTTTTCGCACTTTTTTATGCCTTACTATAGCCTTACTTTCGTTTTTTTGGCGTTTGAAAATATTTTGCACTTTTTTTGCTTTACTATAGCCATACTTTGTTTTGAGGCATTTGAAAAAATTTTGCACTTTTTATGCCTTACTATAGCCTTACCTTCAGCTTTTTGTAGTTTGAAATTTTTTCGCACTTTTTTATGCATTACTATATATAGCCTTGCTTTCGTTTTGAGGCATTTAAAAAATGTTCGCACCTTTTTATGCCTTACTATAGCCTTGCTTTCGTTTTGAGGCATTTAAAAAAATTTCGCACTTTTTTATGCCTTACTCTAGCCTTACCTTCGTTTTGAGGCGTTGGAAATTTTTTTCGCCCGTTTTTGTGCCTTACTATTGCCATACCTCCGTTTTTTTGGCGTTTGAAAAATTTATCGCACTTTTTTCATGCCTTACTATAGCCTTACCTCTGTTTTTTTGGTGTTTAAAAATTTTTCGCACTTTTTTATGCCTTACTATAGCAATTACTTTCGTTTTTTGGCGTTTGAAAATTTTTGCACTTTTTTTGCTTTACTATAGCCTTCCTTCTGTTTTGAGGCATCTGAAATTTTTTCGCACTTTTTGATGCCTCATTATAGCCTTACCTCCGTTTTGAGGCGTTTGAAAATTTTTCGCACTTTTTTATGCCTTACTTTAGCCTCATCTTCATTTTGAGGCGTTGGAAATTTTTTTCGCCTGTTTTTAATCTTTACTATAGCCTTACCTCTGTTTTTTGGCATTTGAAATGTTTTCGCACTTTTTTATGCCTTACTATAGCCTTTCCTGCTTTTTTTGGCGTTTGGAAATGTTTTCGCACTTTTTTTTTGCCTACTATATATAGCCTTACCTCCGTTTGAGGCGTTTGAAATTTTTTCGCACTTTTTTATGCCTTACTATATATAGCCTTGCTTTCGTTTTGAGGCATTTAAAAAATTTTCGCACTTTTCTATGCCTTACTATAGCCTTACTTCAGTTTTTTGTAGTTTGAAATTTTTCGCGCTTTTTTGTGCCTTACTATAGCCTTTCCTACGTTTTTGGCGTTTGAAATTTTTCGCACTTTTTTTATGCCTTACTATAGCCTTACCTCCGTTTTGAGGCGTTTTAAATGTTTCGCACTTTTTTATGCCTTACCTTCATTTTGAGGCGTTGGAAATTTTTTCACCTGTTTTTAGTCTTTACTATAGCCATACCTCCGTTTTTGGCCTTTGAAAAATTTTTCGCACTTTTTATGCCTTACTATAGCCTTGCTTTCGTTTTGAGGCATTTAAAAAATGTTCGCACTTTTTTTATGCCATACTATAGCCTTACTTCAGTTTTTTTGTAGTTTGAAATTTTTTTTCACTTTTTTATGCCTTACTCTAGCCTTACTTTCGTTTTGAGGTGATGGAAATTTTTTTACCTGTTTTTAATCTTTACTATAGCCTTACCTACTTTTTTTGGCGTTTGAAATTTTTTCGCATTTTTTTATGCCTTACTATAACCTTACCTTCGTTTTGAGGCGTTGGAAAATTTTTTGCCCGTTTTTATGCCTTTCTATAGCTTACCTTGTTTTTTGGTGTTTGGAAATTTTTGCACTTTTTTATGTTTTATTATAGCATTACCTCAGTTTTGAGGCGTTTGAATAAATTTACTTTCGTTTTGAGGCATTTAAAAAATTTTCGCTACTTTTTATGCCTTACTATAGCATTACTTTCGTTTTTAATGGCGTTTTGAAAATTTTTTTGGACTTTTTTTTGCTTTACTATAGCCTTACTTTTGTTTGAGGCAATTTGAAAAAATTTCAGACTTTTTTATGCCTTACTATAGCCTTACCTTACCTTTTTCCAAATTTTTTTTTTTCCCCAACATTTCCAACATTTTCAACTTGTTTCAATATTTTTCCGCATTCACATTTAGCAACTTTTTCAATTTAATTTCAACAATTTACAACTCTTTTTTATATTTGTCAACTTACTTCAACTTCAGAGAAATTAATA
The DNA here is from genome assembly GCF_900634775.1 of Gouania willdenowi. Classification (NCBI taxonomy): domain Eukaryota; kingdom Metazoa; phylum Chordata; class Actinopteri; order Blenniiformes; family Gobiesocidae; genus Gouania; species Gouania willdenowi. The sequence goes on from NC_041044.1 coordinate 41,354,973, forward strand.
TTTGAAGACAAAAAATGCAATAAATGTAAATAAGAATAATCAGAATCAGAATTACTTATTTTTCCCAGGGGAAAATAACTTGTGTTACAGAGCCTCAAGAGATATTACAATAAATAAATAAATAAATAATCAAGAGAAATTAAGAGAATTTAAGTAAAAGACTGTTAATTAAATAAGAATGATATACACAAGTGCACCACATTACAGTAGAAAAAGGTACATAATAATACAAATGATAATACAAATATCAAGCGTACAATTATAATACAGACATATACAACAATCAAAGCTTTCAGGTTACAGTGATGAATATCAATATGTATATAATAATTAAATGATTGCATTATATAATGTTAAATCAATTTTCAGCATTATTTACGCTCAGATGAGGAAACCAGTGAAGTTAATCTGATAAACCACTCAGTAATTAAACCACCAAAAACACAAACACAATCACTATGTTTTTTATTTGTTCTGCTTTACCTTTCATATATATAAACACTTCCTTAGTTAGCAATTCACTTTTACTCTTCATATGAGGTATATTCTATTACAGGTGGGATGCGTGTGATTTCTTGACACTAGCAAGAAAATCATGTGTTATTTTCCTCTTGAGTCACTTCCTTCCGTCCTGACCATGCTTTCCTCCATAAACAGCCACTTCTGTGAGCAAACATTTGTGGACAACAGCTGCACACGTAGGATAATAAACTTACTTCAGTTGATGTTGAGGTGTGCAGATATGGTATAGAATACTGAGGTGTTTTAGGACGAAGAGGCTTCCGTCATGTAAACCTCTATAACACCAGGATGCATTATGTGGAGAAATCAAATGCAGCGTTCACATGACATTATGCCTGGAAAAACATTCATCTTGTCACGAAATTAAAAATATTTTATACCTTATCAACAAATACTTAACAGTAAATAAGACGTATATTATGTATTATTCCAAAGTGTTTTTTTAAACCAATTTTTAAGAAGATTTGATAAGATTTATTCTGTTTTATTCATTGTACCATTTTGCAACCAGGAAAGCTACACTGAGTGTTTAATGCAGCACTTAAAACAAGCCAGGACATCACTGATTTTTTATTTTTTATTTTATTTTATTTTATTTTATTTTATTTCTATTATTTTTTTATTATTTATTTTATTTATTTTTATTTATTATTTTAATCGTTTATTTTATTTCATTTTATCTTTTATTTCTACCTTGCTGTCAAAGGTCAAACACTACACGTAGAGCAATCTTTTCACGACAGCTATGCTTGTTTTATTATTGCAATGAACATGTACATTTTTAAAGATATTAATCCAACAACTACTCTGTAACATCTAATAAATAAATAAATAAATAAATAAATAAATAGTAAATGAGTGTTGTATGAAGTCAAGTATCTAATGTGGCCCCATCATGTATTTACATGATGGGGGCCACAAAACAAAAAGAAAACAATGGCTATTATGATGATTGAAGGTAATTCATAATATGAATAATTCTCTGTGATTCAGAGCTTAAGATATTACATCACAAGTAGATTTTGTTATTCATCAGTTAAACCATAACTGAGCAGATTATAGATCCATCTTCACAATGCTTATCTAATGTGTTTGAAATAGAAAGTGTTTCACAGCAAATTCATGAGGCCTGAGTCAGAGCTTCTAAACGGCTCAGAGGGGAAACACAGCGGCTGAATCATGAGCTGCTCTTTGTTACCAAACCTGAATCATAGTGTGGAAATAAACCAAGTGAAGTGTTTATACTAACAACACGAATGTGACGAATAACAAAAACTGCTTAATAAAGTCTACTCAGACAGTGTAAACATCCAAAAATGTGAAAATAAACACATTTCCTGAAGAAAAAACAAGTGATGATGCAGGTTCAGCATTGAAAGTTGAAATAAGCTCAAAAAGTTGCAGAAATGTGAAAAAACGGAAGAAAGTTGAAATAAAATGAAACATATTGAATATAGAAACAGGTTGAAGAATCTGAAATAATCTAAATAAAGTTGAGAAAGAGCTGAAGAAAGTTGGAAAAAGTGGAAATGTGAAAATGGCTGAACATTGTTTTATTTTAATTTAAAAAAAAGTGTATAAAGTTACGCTACAACATGTTGGCAAAGCATTGAAGCTGAAATAAGCTCAAAAAGTTGCAGGACGCTGAAATAAGCTCAAAAAGTTGACATAATGTGGAAAATATTGAAATGGGTTGAAGAATATGAAACACTAAATAAAATAAAATAAATAAAAAAGCTGAAGTAAGTTGGAAAAAGGCTAAAATGGTTGAGATGGTTTGAGTTTAATTGTCCTTTATTTTAATAATTACATTTTAAATTAGACCTTTGTTTTTCAACCTTGGGGTCGTGACATGGAAATAAAATTGGCTCGGCTGAAATGTCTTGTAATAATAAAATAAACAGAATGACTCTATATTTATTTATAATTAACTATTTTGCACAATTAAAACAAAAACACAAATATACAGTGCAGGAACAGCTCAAAAAGCTTGAATATTATTGTTTTTTTCTAATTATAACACCACACTCAATCTTAAACATATTTCTATACTTTTCTCAAATATAAATGTAGCTAAAATAAAATGCAGTATAAAAATATCTGAGCTGTCACTTTGTGCATTAATCCTTACTACTCTGTATGTGTTACACAGTACAACAAATATGATCAAAAAACTAATTTTAGAAACAAAAGTCTCCGCGGGTCACCAGAAATTTGTGATAAATGAGGTTCATGACCCAAAAAGGTTGGGAACCACTGATTTAGACAATGTTCCTATTTTTTTAACCTTTGATATGTGCAGCTTTTTTCCTTTTTTCCTCATTTTCAATGCGTCGATGCTAAAACTGCACCTGGTATTTTGATAATAACGTCTAAATTAATGTTTAAATTGCATCTGCAGTCACATTCTGTCACTGTTTCAGTGTTTTTCTCTACACGCACACACATGTTGACCTGCAGGCTACTTCCTGCAGCACTCAAGCACAAGATATGGTAATGGTGCTGGCACTGAGTGCGGTTAAAGCATTGCATAACAGTGAGCTGATTCATCTCTCATGCACACGCACATGCACAGGCACACACACAGCCAAACAACACCAGTGGCCCACTTTCATTTCTAAAGTGCACAACTTTCTAGTTGAGGCTTATTTCGGTGTTGAAATGTAAGTAAATGCTTGTTTGTATGTTGTTAGTTTGTCACTCTGCAAATATATTGCAGTGCACATCAGATTGGAATACACACCGCACACGCACACACACACACACACACCACCACACACAGTAGCTGACCTAGTTTACAGTGTTAGGTCAGACGGAGGCTGCAAACCCAGAGTGGGTCACAGTAAGAAGAACAATCTGATCTGAACGTGTTCCACCCTGAAGATTTTGGGCGTTTTTTTCTCCATCATGTTTGCATTACTTTAAGTCGTTCGACTGTGTTGGAAATAAAGTACAGGGCTGTTTCTGCACTTTCTGCAAAGCCTTCTAAAGAATATGAGGTCATTGAAAAGAAAAAGAGCAGCCAAAGACATCCAAGTAAAAAGAAATGTACCTAAAGTAATGAAACGTACGGAAGAGGATTAGGGACAAACTCTTTACCTTAAGTTTTATACATAAAGGCTGACATTACACTGTCATTATTATGACATGACACCTGTCATTAGCATCAATATGGTGTCATAAAGGCTGTCATTGCATTTGTTACCCTAACTCCTAACCCTAACCCTAACCCTGACCCTGACCCTGACCCCTAACCCTAACAACAACTCACAAAACCCTTTTGGATGAGTGGCACAAGGAAGAGAGGATCACTAATAACAAGCATCAGCCCGTGCCTGCCTTTGATTCCCTGTTCAACTGGGGGGGGGCCTCGAATCCCCCCGGGGGGTCTCATCGAGAAAACACATTCCCTTACCTAACCCTACCTAACCCTAACCCTATCTAAACCCTAACCCTAACCCTAACCGTAGTGAACCCTAACCCTAACCCTACCTAACCCTAACCCTAACCCTATCTAAACCCTAACCCTAACCCTATCTAAACCCTAACCCTAACCCTAACCATAGTGAACCCTAACCCTAACCCTACCTAACCCTAACCCTAACCCTATCTAAACCCTAACCCTAACCCTAACCGTAGTGAACCCTAACCCTAACCCTACCTAACCTAACCCTAACCCTATCTAAACCCTAACCCTATCTAAACCCTAACCCTAACCCTAACCGTAGTGAACCCTAACCCTAACCCTACCTAACCCTAACCCTAACCCTATCTAAACCCTAACCCTAACCCTATCTAAACCCTAACCCTAACCTAACCCTAGTTTTATGCCAAAAAAATTCTTTTATAATATATTTCTATTTTTAGTCCTGTTTTGGGGAGGAGTGGGTTTGGACCAATTTTAAATTATTTTAATGTATTTATGATATCGTTTTAGAATAAATATTATTAGCTATTTCACTGTCACACATATATATATATATATATGAATTTCTTATTAGTGTGTCTATTTATTATCTTAAAATCTTTTTTACACAATCCAGGAGGTTTTTTTTAAAAAACAAAGATAAATGGGAGGGATGGGTGCGGGGATACCAGCCATACAGAAACAGGACTATGGGAGAGGAAATAAGGGAGGGAACGATTTTCCTCCCTGATATGCTTTTACCAGGAAGATGACTGTTTATATATGGTGGTGTTTTTTTATATATAATTCCTCTCCCATAATCACCTCTGGATCCCCCTGACCCCCTTCTCCTCCCTAATGGCAAAACTATTCCTTTCCCCAAACCTACCCAACCCTAAACCTTACCCTAACCCCTTACCTAACCCTAACCCTAACCCTACCTAACCCTAATCCTAACCCCTTCCCTAACCCTAACCCCTTACCTAACCCTAATCCTAACCCCTTCCCTAACCCTAACCCCTTACCTAACCCTAATCCTAACCCCTTACCTAACCCTAACCCCTTACCTAACCCTAATCCTACCCCTTCCCTAACCCTAACCCCTTACCTAACCCTAATCCTAACCCCTTACCTAACCCTAACCCCTTACCTAACCCTAATCCTAACCCCTTCCCTAACCCTAATCCTAACCCCTTCCCTAACCCTAACCCTAATCCTAACCCCTTCCCTAACCCTAACCCCTTACCTAACCCTAATCCTAACCCCTTACCTAACCCTAACCCTAAAACAAACCTTTTCCCCCCCCCCCCTCCTTCCTACCCTAACTTCTCCTTCCCCCATACCTAACCCCCTAACCCTTACCCTACCTTATCATTCCTACCTCACTATTTTAAAATCTTTATGAAATTATTTATGAATTGTTTTAAACATATTTTTAGAGGTTTTCACTGTTGTATTAACCCCCCTTTTTTTGAACATCAGGTTGCTGCGCGGGGACCACGCCCCCTGGTTTTCCAAATTCCCATGGGGACCAACGCCTCTTTTTATGTCCCTTTTACGGGTGTCTGATCGTTTGAATTGTTTTACATTTTATCTTTTATTCTTTTTATTATTTTTATGATTACTTTAATTTAATGATTAAAGGAAAACCCCACCTAAAGCCAATATTAAAATAACAAAATGGGATTTTTTTAATTGGGGGCCGAAAGGATATCCTGAGCCCGTGCTAATTTTAATAACCCTAACCTAACCGTAGTGAACCCTAACCCTAACCCTACCTAACCCTAACCCTAACCCCTTCCCTAACCCTAACCCTAATCCTAACCCCTTCCCTAACCCTAACCCCTTACCTAAACCCTAATAATCCTAACCCCCTTCCCTAACCCTAACCCTTACCTAACCCTAATCCTAACCCCTTACCTAACCCTAACCCCTTACCTAACCCTAATCCTAACCCTAACCCTAACCCTAATCCTAACCCCTTCCCTAACCCTAACCCCTTACCTAACCCTAATCCTAACCCCTTCCCTAACCCTAACCCCTTACCTAACCCTAATCCTAACCCCTTACCTAACCCTAACCCTAAAACAACCTTTCCCCCCCCCCCCTCCTTCCTACCCTAAACTTCTCCTTCCCTACCTAACCCTAACCCTTCCCTACCTTATCATTCCTACCTCACTATTTTAAATCTTTATGAATTATTTATGAATTGTTTTAAAACATATTTTTAGAGGTTTCACTGTTGTATTAACCCCCCTTTTTTGAACATCAGGTTGCTGCGCGGGACCACGCCCCTGGTTTTTCCAAATTCCCATGGGGACCACACGCCTCTTTTTATGTCCCTTTTTACGGGTGTCCCTGATCGTTTGAATTGTTTTACATTTTATCTTTTATTCTTTTTATATTTTTATGATACTTTTAATTTAATGATTAAAGGAAAACCCCACCTAAAGCCAATATTAAAAATAACAAAATGGGATTTTTTTTTATGGGGGCCGAAAGGATATCCTGAGCCCGTGCTAATTTTAATAACCCGAACACTAACCGTAGTGAACCCTAAACCCTAACCCTACCTAACCCTAACCCTAACCCTATCTAAACCCTAACCCTAACCCTAACCGTAGTGAACCCTAACCCTAACCCTACCTAACCCTAACCCTAACCGAGTGAACCCTAACCCCTAACCCTAACCGTAGTGAACCCTAACCCTAACCCTACCTAACCCTAACCCTAACCCTATCTAAACCCTAACCCTAACCTAACCGTAGTGAACCCTAACCCTAACCCTATCTAAACCCTAACTCTAAACCCTATCTAACCGAAACCCTACCTAACCCCTAACCTTAATCCAACCATACTCTAACCCTAACTAACCCCTAACTCTAACTAACCATTAACACTATAACCCTAACCCTGCCTAACCCTAACCCTGGCGAACCCTAAACCCTAGTGAACTCAAACCCTAAACCCTAGCGAACCCTAAACCCTAGTGAACTCAAACCCTAACCGTAGTGAACCCTAAACCCTAGTGAACTCAAACCCTAAACCCTAAACCCTAGTGAACTCAAACCCTAAACCCTAAACCCTAGTGAACTCAAACCCTAAACCCTAAACCCTAGTGAACCCTAACCCTAACCAGTGGTGGTTCTGACATGAATGACCCTGGCAAACTTTGACGCCCCATTGTTTTCTCTACTGTTGATAAATGAGAGGGAGATCTTTTAATGTATTTATTTAACTTTTTTACAGTCACAAGTTTTTATTCTTTTTTTAATTGTTGATTTTTAAACTTTCTTCAAAGTTTTATTATTTATTTTAAACTTGAATGTTTTTAATGTCACTTTGTTGATTTTAAATTGTTTTCTGTTTGCCACTTTTAATTGAATTGCTTGTTAATAAAATGTTCCATGTAAATACATTTTCCTTGGTGTGGTCTTAGCCCTAAATGTGTGTGTGGTTTTTGTTTAGTAATCCTGTTATTAGACTGTGGGAAACCTTTTTATTGTCATTGTTGGTAATTCACTGTTTTGTTCTTTCTATAATTTGTTCTCACTTTGATTTAAAGCAAATCTACTTTAGTCTCAGAGTGTTGGTTTCACCTTCGTTACATGATTGTGACTCCTCGCTTGGTGTCGTAACATCATCTTACCTAAGCACTGGCTCTGTTGATACATTATATTCCCTGATGGTTTTAGTCTCTGCCATCCAAACATTAAACAGAACAATGCTTTATAAAAACAGCATTTAAAGTCAACAGATCTCCAGTATTTCAAAGCTTTAAATGTTATTGCTGCGACTTATTACACAACATGTGCTTGATATAATCTACATTATTTATGAGGCTGTTATTCAAAGGAGGCATCTGGGTTTATTAATAGCTCAAATGATCCTCTCAGAGGGAACTGGAGAATGCTAAAGACTGCTAAAATATCATTAATAATTAATCAGATGAATTGATGACTGGGTCCATTTAGTAGGGATTAAATATATTCTTTGTACGTGCCAATCTATGTACGAGCAGCTTGGTGTGTTAATGTCACATAGTGTTGTTGTTGTTTTTTTTTTAAAGTGTGTTGTGGTTGTCTTCACTCGTGCCTCCCCCTCATGATTATTCCGCCAGGCATGCAAGGTGGTCTGCACTGGACTGAGGCTGCAACATGATGGTGGTGTAGTGCACCACACACACACACACAACACACACGCACACACACACACACACACACACACACACACACACAACGCACACACACACACACACACACACACACGCACACACACACACACCACACACACACACACCCACACTCAGTTATACCCCTTATACCCCATACTAGCCTCTCCCTGTGCTGCTGACCTACATACTGCAGCATCCCATAGTACATAAACCATCCAGGGTTGTTGATCACTGCAGAGCCCAGGGCCAACACGCCCCTTCTCTCTCTCTCTCTCTCTCTCTCGAGCACACACTTTTTCTGACCTACCAGCTTACATTCTAACCATTATGCAACAGAAAACTGCAGTTATCTCTGCATATCTTCAAATTAAAGCGCATATGTTTACCTCTAAAGGTGTTTACATTGTTCTGCACAATAGGACCTTGCACATTTCATTTTAAAATTACAGTAATAATATCAAGAAAAGCTGACCTTCAAACAAAATGTGTGTTTTAGGTCATATTTCACTTCTCTCTGTGTGTGTGTGTGTGTGTGTGTGTGCGCCAACATTTGCATTTTATTCACACGTTCATATTTTACATATGCACACATTATCTGTCGTCTTTACATCGACACACAGCTGCAGTTTGTTAAAGGAGATCATTGCAAGCTGTTTGAACATAGTTAACTATAATTAAGCTCTGCTAGTACTCAAATGTAAAGTACATGTACTCAGTTTTGGTTTAAGTGTGCAAGTACACTTTGCTAGTGAAGCAAAACGTGTCACTAGAAGTAAGCCTTATAAGCCAATAAAGGGGCGGGGAAAAGCAAATTCAGGCTTGTCATTGGCTTTCAAAAACATTACAGCCAATCAGGGAGCTGGATTTGGTTTTAATTCCTCCTAATTCATTTGCATAAGGTTTTAGGTGAATCGTTTGGCTTTACTAGTACTACCTATTGACTAAAAACAGTCTACTAGTAATAATAGTGAGATATTTTGAGTGTACTTGTACTTGTAAACAGAAAAAACATTTTACTACTAAAGGGTTTTGGCGCGAGTAGACCATACCAGTAAAGCAAAATCATCTACTGGTAACATTTTTAAGTTATTAGCATTACTAGTAAATAATAATAATTAAAAAAAAAATCAAAGCTTTACTTGTACCACTAGTACACAAAATTGTAGTAAGGTCTATTCACGCATTAGTGCACCAAAAACCTTTTACTAATACAACTTTTTGTTTACAAGTAGGTCTACTTGTACATTCAAACTAATAGTACTAGTAAACCTGATGCAACTTAAAGCTCCTGTCCTGCCTCAACAGCCTCACTTCCTCTCACTGCCTCTGCCAATCTACCAGAAGCCACGCCTCTACTTTCTGAACGTACATAACAAGGTCACATGTGGTCACATTGATGTAGGTCAATGGGTCTGGTAAGAGCCAAAATCATATTTACCTGTTTGCTGTTGTGACGCGCCTCGTTTCCGTGCACAGTTCCGCATTCACTTGATTGACAGTCTCAAAAACAGGAAGTCGAAGCCTATTGGCTGGATGATCACGGCGATCGTTTCCATTTGTATAAGGGTCTGTAGGAACAAAGGAGGATTTACAGTATATACTGTACATTAATGTATATGAATGACCACTGACAGTAGACCATAGTAAAAGACTAGTTAGGTATTTTTTCGCATTTCAAAAGAATCAAACATACTGTAAATATAGATTTCTCAGAACTCCGGATATCAACTTTAAGTAGGAGGGATTATAACTAAATCCAGCTCCCTGATTGGTTGTAGAGAGTAGAGTAGAGTAAGTGAGTGAGTAGAGTAGAATAGAGTAGAGTAGAGTAGAGTAGAGTAGAGTAGAGGAATAGAGTATTTTTATTGATCCCGTGCAAAACTTTACTGTCATGACAGCTCAGATGCAAGAAAAAAAAGGCAACAACAGAAGGCAACCCACAGAATACCCCAAATACACCAAAAAATAAATAAATATGACATAAATAAATATGACTTCAAAATCAAATGGAAAGCCTGAATTTGCTTTCCTCGCCTTCTCATTAGCATGTAAGGCTTACTAGTGACACCTTTTATTCACGACTAAGGTGTAAATTTGAGCACCAGTAGAGCTTCACTATATGGTAGATTTCTCTCATGTCACATTTATGCTCAAACGTTTTCCGTTCTCCAGCTTAAACGTACGACCTCAGCCAACATCTATATACCAAATACCTTCACAGAACATCATGGGTTCTCTAACACATCGCAGTGTACGGAGTGGTTTTGAAGCTCATGTATAGTCTAATGATCACATGTTCATCACCTGAACATGAAGTTGAACTTGTAGACATGGTAGTTCAAAGGTAACTTCAGTGCACTTGTACATGTGTGTCAGTACGTGTTCTACTGACCGGCTCAACTAACTTGGCTGCAACAGGAACCCCGAGTTCCAAGTAGTTCGCTGAAGTTGACACTGAAAAAAGGAGTGTGACATAACTCGCCCGCCCTCGCTGACTCTGAATAACCCCGATCTCTCTCTCTCTCTCTTTCTTTCTCCTTCTCTCTCTTTTTCTCATCCTCTCCCTCTCCTCCATTTTCTCTCCCTCCCTCTTTCCCTCCTCACTGACCTACTTTCCCTCCACTGCCTCATTTATTCATTGGTCTTGCACAACACAAAAGCAGCTTTTACAGCTCAAAGATGGGCTGGAAGGAAGAAAAACATGAACATGTATGAGTAACTGGGGTGGGGGGAGGTTGTGGGGGAGGGAGAGTTGGGGGTGGTGGTCTGGAGAGGAAATGAGGGGATACTGCAGTGGGAGTGCATTACAAAGCACTGCAGTTTCTCTGGGGAATGTCACCTTGTTGGTTGGAGGATGGCAACGTGTCGTATCACTGATTGTACACATCAGTGTGCAGTCAGACGTTTACACACACACACACACACACACTTAAAACATGCACACACACACACACACCTCATCAATATGTGTCACGAAACATCTAACTGCAGAAAATGCATTTATTTTGAATCACATGGTTACACAACCACAGGCTCTAGACCAAGGAAAGAAAACATGCATTTATTTTTTGCATTAAATTCCTCACTCTGATAATCTACAGATTAATAATAATAATAAAAAAAAACTTATAAACACTTATAGTTAGTTTTCCCATCAGCTATTCTTCTTTTTACCTATAACCGTGGGCTCGGACAGAGGCTGAAATGTTCAGCTCTGACTCTGACGCAGGTTTTATTCCTAGTGGTTATGTAACTTGTTTTTTGCTTGTTGCTCTCTGATATTCAGTCTTCATCAGTTGAATAACAGATGATGATGATGATGATGATATTGAGCAATTCTCGACCCTCTCAAGCACTAAAATTAAAAGCATTTTTTAGATATGCTGGAACAACGTGTTCTTTTTTTTTTTTTTTTAACATTTTTGTTTATTGAGTCACAAATGTTTTAAACGAGGTTTGTTTTGTTTTCACTGAACACATTATGTTCAAAACCCTTTTTATTGTTTTTATTTGTTAAAAAGCTTTTATTAAGCTGGGACCTAAATAGTACATGCTTATAATTATATACGTTTAAAAGAAAAATCCCTTATAGAATAAAATAAAGAAATATATATTTAATAGATTATTGTAGCCTTTAACTTTAGTCAGTAATGAAATAGTTAAAATAAATGCACATATATACAATATAATTTGTATATTTTTTTCTCTTGTTTTTTTTTTTGTTTATCTCTCATTTTGTATATTTTGTTGTCATTGTTATTTTCTTTATGTGGATCTTAATATTCTTTTTTAGAATATTTTTGCTTTTGTGTGTGCGTGTTTTTTAAGCAATTTTATGTATTTACTTTTGGGGGTTGCACAAAATATGGAGTGAGTTGCCCAAGTCTGTTATACAGATCATTTGTATTTGATATTTATTCTTGTTTAAAGTGTCCTTGGGTGTAAAGAAAGGGGATTGTATTCAAATAAAATGTGTTATTAAATTTAAGGCATTAAAAAAACTGAGTGTTAAGTGTAGAGGGAATGCTGACAGCAGGTAATTAAACTTATAGTGTGACTTCTTCTACAGGAATCATGATAAATGTTCAGCTTTCAGAAAGTTGTAATATTGTATTTAACATCCCTTTGCCAACTTAAAGTTTTCACCTACTTCTGCATTAATGTTGAAGCTGCACTTTAGTGTTTAATTTTAGCAGGTCTGCCAGTAGGTGGTGAACCAGTGAAGTTTAACAGGCAGACTGGGATATTCCAGTCTGAGCGCTGCCTGTGGGCGATGAATCAGTGAGTCACACTGCTGTATGTGCAGGTGTGTGTTGATGTTGGTGCATTGGTCACTTTTCATAAACTCACTACAACAAAGGAGAGAGAAAATGGCAAGAGTTTAACATCTTTTTTATTATTTTTTTACTCCAAATTTTTTTTTTCATTTTTCTATTTGCATATCCACGTGAAGTAGAATGATACAGAATCACTTCGGGACAAGCCGTTGTTCTTCTTTTTTTTTTTTTTTAAGTTTTCAAAATGTAGAACGACAAAGGTTATACAATAACACGGAGTACAAACGGTTTCTGGGGGCAAAGAGTGACCGCGTGGGTAAATACACAGCACGAGTAAGAGTCAACGGCAAAATGACAGAAGTGGACGACATAAAAACACGTCATAATAATAATAATAATAATAACAAAAACCCAATAAAATAGAAAATAACAATATTATTAAAATAATGATATAATTATGACAGCATTATACAGGAGAGAGAGTAAGAGACAAGATTTACATTTATACAGAGTGGCCAGAGGCAGGCACCAGGAAGTGAAACAGTAAAACTTGAACACACTGAGTGATCTATCGTAGCTAAAACAAGTCATCGCGGGAAGTAAAGGGGAGCATTAAGACATCGGCCGATGTGGGGAGGAAAAAAACACGATAAAGAAGAGGCACCTTATAAAGAGAGAGCAGCTTTAAGTAGTTGCGACTAGACAGACTTTTTCTGGGATTTTTAACTGGATTGGATTTGAAAAGTGGCCAAATGAAGCCTGTATTGTGCTTGTCAATTTCCCACCAACAGCAGCATTGACTGATATGCAAATAACTGGACCAATGAGGTCTAGTGGTGTCAGGGAGGTCAGACCCTGATCGAACCGTTAGCCTGGAAACCAAGGAAAACTTTGAGGCTTATTCTGGGAGCAAAGACTGTACAAAGGTGACTGAAAACAACGATACCAATCACGTTTGAAGTGTACAGCTTCTTAAATCTCCCTCATCGCTTCATTTTTTTGTTTTTTTTTTAAGTTTTTTTGCTGCATTTTTCTTTCTAAAATATATAATCCATATATGCAAAGTTTTATGTCACAGTAATATACAATCTAAGTGCTTCAAGGGTGAAAGGGAACCTGTGCGCAGGCGAGAGAGGAAGAATGGAACGCTTTGCCAAAAAAGAGAAGGTAAAAGGAAGGATGCGTCTTTGGTTAAAGAAATGTTCCCATAATGCCACGATAAATCACTGGCCAGCCGCTAAGGCAGTTTACAGGCATGAATTAAGAGTTTGAGACGTGAAAAATGTTCCTTCTCTTGTTCTGGTGAAGTTTCATTCTGTCAAAGCCCTCGTCAGGCTGTTGTGATGGTAAAGAGGGATCAGAGAGGAGGAGAAGAAGGAATGACCCAGTGATGATTGACAGCAAGTTCACATTCAAGCTGCATCTCCTACACTTTCATTTCTGTCTCCCAATGTGACGATGGGATTCATGGATGTTTTACAGACTCAGGCAAGGCCTCGAGGCTTTGCTCAAACTGCCCCCAAATGTCCTTAATCGCACCTCTTATTGCGTCCCCCCCTCTCACTGCCAGACTCCTTCCTCCCACCCTCTTTCTTAAGCTCCGCCTGCTCACTTTCTTCAGCCTTCGCCTCTTCCATGTAATCAATGTCATTGTCCACCTCTCTGCTGTCCCCGTTGGCCTGGCCATTATGAGGATTGCTGGGCAGAGCGAGGTAAGGGTGTTGGGGCAGAGTAGGGTACAGCTCCGTCTGAGGGCCGGCCGGCGCGTTCGACATGGCCCTGTACTTGAGGCGGAGCTTGTGAGGCAAGGCGGTGCCCTTGACCTCAGCTTGGCACTCGGCGTGAAAGCCAGCGTTTCCCTCCGTTTCTGGTGGTAGCTGCTGATGTCAGAGGACGATGAAGAGGGAGGACTCGTCATCGGTGGAGCCTTCCTTGTCGGAGCTACGTGGATCTCCATCACTGGACGACGTGTCCTTAGCAGAAGAGTTGTGTGGTAGTAACTGTCCGCCCGTGGGCCGCCCTCGTAGGTGAGCACTGGCGGCTCTTCATCCAGTGTGTTGAGGAAACTGCTGCGCTGTATGAAGGAGGTCATTGCCCTCCTCGCTGTGGATGAGCTCGGGGGCAAAGGGGTTCTGGAGACTGCTCTGGCTTTGGTAGCTACAGGGTTGGCGGTCATCGAGCTGTTGGTGATTTTGGTTATACCTGTGCTGCTGCAGCTCCTCCTCAGAGTCGCCGTGTTCGTCGCATACTCGTACTGTGGAGAGTCACACGGTCTTCGTCCTCTCCAGCTTCTCCGCCACCTCTGTGACCGTCAGCGAGCAGTCGGAGAACTTAGAGCTCAGATGCTGAGGCGTTCGGCTCTGCTGGAGGGGCTGATCCTCTGATCTCTGACTCTCCATGGGGTAACAGCCACTGCTGGAGCGATACAGGATGACGCTGCGCTGGCAGAGGTGGCTTGAGGGGCAGGACTGGACACCTCCATGTGGATCTGTGGCTGCTGCTGTTTGGTGATGCTGGTAGTCCCATTGCATTGTCAGCCAAGGGGGCCGCTTTGTAGGTGAGAGGAAACCATAGTAGTGTGTTACCATGGTAGACCCCACTAGGTCATTCCACTGGGAATGGCATTGCTGATCCCGTTGGGAATTCTGTTGCTATCCAGCCCAGTCATTTCTATGCTTGAGGGCTCTGTTTTGATGCTGTAGCCAATGGGGTCGGGGCTGTCTCTGGAGGAGCCGTCAGACATGTCAGACACAGACCCTCGTGGAGAGTACTTGTGGAGGGCGTTGTGACGTTCCCACGGCTCGACTGTTCCGTTTCAGAGGAGTCAGAGTTCATCATGACTTGGGACGCACTGGAATAACCGCTACTGCAGAGGTAGGAGCTACTGTTGGGGATGCCACTGATGCTGCCCTCGGTGCAACCCGCCGTGGCCTCCGCCGCGCTGCTGGTGATCTGCTGACTTTTCTCCACGTAGGAGGCGGTGCTGATGAGGCCAAAGCGCAACTTCAGTTGAAGAAGCTCCGTCTTCAGACGAACGTTCTCGTCGTTGAGAGCCATGACGCGGTTCTCCAACACCATGTCGTTGAGGCGGCGTTTCTCCCTGGAACGCTTCGCTGCCTCATTGTTCTTCCTTCGTTTTTCCCAGTAGGAAGCATCTTTCTTCTCATCGGAGAGATAAACTCTCGCTTGCGACGCGAGGTTACGCTCGGCTTGGAACCTTTACCTTGGCGACCAGTCCGCTCTCCGCCTTCGGGGAGAGGGACGGGAGGCTTCCACTGTAAGAGGAAAACGAGTCAACCTCCACATTGTTTTATTGTCATTAGACGGATGGTGTAAATTCAGACTTTCCATTTTCCCAGCTAGAGGTGTAAACTCTAGCAAAGGGGCAAAAGGGGGTAGGGAGAAATGTGATGCTATGTGTAGGCTTTCTTTGTTCCCGCGGGAGCTTGGCTTATGTCGCAGGATCTGCAAAAACTTCTGGATGAGGTATTTGTGCTCCGCGTAGCGATAGCCTCATTGATTTTTATTACTTGTCCTCGAGTTGTTCAAGTGTCCAAATTAGCCAGGAATATTAAAAAGAGGTGAAACTCCAAGAAAACCCCAGACATTGAGGTGGTTGTTTGGAAAGTTGAAACCAGAGAAATTAAAGTTTGTCCTTTGGCCAAATAGTCGTTCCGACTGTCTCAGCAGCAAATAGCTCGAGCTGTCCTTAGAGTCTCGCTGGGGGAGAATTTGGGTTTTGTCTTTGTTTGTCGTCTCTAGACGCTGCTCAGCTGCGTTCGGTGTCCTTAAACTGGGCAAACTGTAGGTCAGTTTTTTCTACTTTGGGCTCCTGGAGGATCCAGCTTCAGAGCTACTCAGTGTTGGTTGATCACAAGCTGAGTTACAGAGAGAAAAGAGAGAAGGGCAAAGAAAGAGGAAATGGTTAGATCAGCTGTAAAAACTACAGAGGATTTATTTTGCATACAATTCAGTTCAAGCCAAGGTTAATAAAGTAAAGCAAAGCTTCACTGTAGCTCTATTGTGGGCTTAAAATAATGCACAGCTTATAAACAGACTACCAAAAGTTTAAACCAGTGGTCCCATCACAAATTTCCGGTGACCCTTGAGACTTTTTTCCCCTCTAAAATTAGTTTTTGGATCATGTTTGTTATACTGTTATACAGAGTAGCCAGTATAAGTGCACAAAGTACCAACAAGCGCCAGCTCAGATATTTTTACTCTGCATTTTTATTTAACTAGATTAATATTTCAGAAAGTGAAGTATAGAATAAAGTTTTTAACATGGTGTGTTGTGTTTTTTTGCCCCATCTAAAAAAGTAATACATAAATTATATTATTTAAGTGCAAGAAAAAGTGGAAAAACATGAAGTCTGAGTCTGATCAGACCTTGAGGATTTTATGCATGTTATCCAACCATTTAAATATAAAACAAGGTCAAGTTTGTCTGTCGTGTCTCAATCTTCGAGTACATTCTCTGCAAATTGCACAACAACCTTGTGTGTGTGTGTGTGTGTGTGTATACGCTGTAGCCTGACAGGAAACCCAGCCCACAGAATGAGTGGTGCATCAGTGAAATAAAAATTTTTTAAAAAAAACAAACGGTGCAGAGCAGGCGGATGTTGACAGCATGTTGGTGTTATGTAACAGCTCCTGATCTGTTCTTGTTTTAAGCTCTGCCTCTCTGCATTAGTTAATAACACACCATTACACCCAGCCCTAGAGTCTGACAAACACTTTTTTATTTATTTATTGGCACACACAGAGAGTGTGATCGTAATGATCTGGGACACTGTGCCAATGGGAAATGACGTCTTGGGGCATGACATTTAAAACCCTGAGAGTGAACCATGCAGTGACGATTGACGAACAATGGCAGCTTATTAGAAAACTGAGAAAATACAAGATTTTTTTTTGTGAGATTCATTTAACTGGGTACATAACTATTGACAAATGGAGATCAACAGTGTAATAGAGTCAAATGAAAACTCACAAAATTCTCCATAGAGCAAACCAGGGTTTGGGTCAATTACATTTTCAATTATCCATGCTCCATTACAAATACAGTGACCAGCATTTTCCCCCAATTACAATTAAGTTATGATTACCATTTGTCCCTTGAAAGTCAATTACAATTACGTTCTCAAATATTGTAGTTCAATTACAATTAATCACAATTGTTGAGTCTGAAATTAATTCCTCTTGTGTTAGCATCTCTTATGAAAACACATTAAAACATTATTATCTAATTTGTTTTTAATCCCAGGTTTTGGTTAAATTAAATTGTAATTCGGAGATTTTATAGAATTTTCATGCCAATTGCAATTACAAAGTTAATTATCTACACTCAATTACAATTCAATTATGATTACGACAGCAACAGATTTTAAAAATTACAATCACAGTTATAATTACACTCCTATATTTGCTGTAAAATCAACGTCTTCTAATGGCTTAACCTAGCACACATCAAAGCCCTGTTACATAATCTTAAATAGAAGCCAACAATATGATCTTACCAACTCTCTAAAACACCCGAATAATGAGCTTTTTTGTCTGATCTCTTACGGCTCGGGATGTTTGCTAAGATTTCTCAACAACCTGAGTTATTAAGCAGCAGTGAATGGAAAGAGATTTTAAGCAAAACCACACACAGATGTGGAAAGAAGTAAGGGTCAAAGTCACCGCCGCCCCCACCCGCCAGCAGCGCCGATCCCAAATAATTTCCATAAAGACTCACTTGGAGACGAGAACGCCAAACAAAGGCGGGCGAGAAGGAAGCACGCACACGTCTGTGCTGTCCCACTGACCTAGAAACAGTGCTAAGCAGTAAACACTCCTCCTGTCTTTGACGGTGCGCCATAAAATAGGTCAGTGGGACTGCGAGGGAGGGAGGGAGGGAGGGAAAGAGAGGGAGCGACTATGAGAGAGCACTCTAAAATAGTGCTACAGAGTGAGGTGAAGGGAGGGAGGCCAGCGGGGAGGATGGGGTGACATGAGAGGAATTTTTACCCAACCTTCAGACGAAATTATGAAAGCGCCTCACATTTCTTTTTTTATTCAACAACGCTGATTCCTGTTGGCTCCACAGCCCCCCGTAGGGCTGTTTTGGTGCAGTACGTAACAACATGAATCAGAAGCAGATGAAAAATGATGGTGGGGGGATGGCATTGACGTCAGAGCACACACACCCATCTCTGCAGCCAAATTCACGTCTCCCAGGACTGCATGGTGGGCAGGGAGGGGCTGCTGCTGCTGTTGCTCGTGGAATACGTGCTCTGAATATCTGTGGTTGTGGGGCAAAGCTTGTGTAACACATGCATATTACATAGCAGCAGCAGCAGCAGTATGGAGGTAGATTTGTGTCTTTATTATTCAATAGAAGAAAAAAATCAAAAATTAAATAAATTCCTTCAATCAAAAATAAAGATTTCAAATTAAAGAAAGAAAATTTCAAACACAATTTTTTTGTGGCTATATTTTTTTTGCGATCAAAGTCTTTTTTTTCTTTGATTGAAATAGTTCTTTTTTCCAATCAGAACAATCCAAAATAAATATTTACAATCAAATGAAAAAAAATTCAATTAAAAAAAAGAAAAGTTTTTTCCACTTCAAAGTAAAAAAAAAAAAAAAATGTAAAAGAATTTTTTTTTGCATTCAAAATTTTATTGAAATTTGCAATTATTTGGGTTAAAATATGTTATTGTATTTAAACACTATGATTAAAAATATTTATTTTTGATTGAAGTACACTGATTTTATTAAAAAAAGGTTTTTTGTTTCTCAATTGAATAATAAAGACACAAATCTACCTCCATATATATTACATAAGCAGCAGCAGTATGGAGGTAGATTTGTGTCTTTAATATTCAATAGAAGAAAAAAATAAAAATCACTTCAATCAAAAAAAACAAATTCCTTCAATCAAAAATAAATATTTGAAATTAAATTAAAAAATTTCAGACGCAATTTTTTAGTGGCTATATTTTTTTGCGATCAAAGACTTTTTTTCTCCCCGTGATTTAAATAGTTTTCTTTTTTCCAATCAGAAAAAATCAAATAAATGGAAAAAAAATTTCAATTAAAAGACAAAAAGTTTCAAACCTTTTTCCACTTCAAAGTAATAAATATTTAACATTTTTTTAATTTTTTTTTGCAGTCAAACATTTTATTTTTGATTAAGTTTTTTTATTGAAATTTGCAATTATTTGGGTTAAAATATTTTATTGTATTTAAACACTTTTTGAATGAAGTACACTTTTTTTATTGAAAAGGTTTTTTTTTTATAATAATAAAGACACAAATCTACCGCTATACATATTACATAGCAGCAGCAGTATGGAGGTAGATTTGTGTCTTTATTACTCAATAAAAAAAATTTAAAAATCACTTCACTAAAAAAAAACATTTTCAATCAAAGAAAAAAAGTGTTAAAATGCAATTATTTGGGTTTTTGCATTTGAACACTGTTTTTCTTTGATTGAAAATATTTTTTTTTTGATTGAAGTGTTTTTATTTAATTGAATAATAAAGACACAAATCTACCTCCATACAGCAGCAGTTACAAGTCATGGCTGCCCTTTTTTATCCGTGACATTGGGAAATAAAGTTTTCTGGTAAAAGTTTTCTTCTCCGTGAACGGTTTAACTTTAAAACATGACTCTGATGAAGAAGTTCACAGGCACTTGGCGCCGGTAGAGGAATGTTTCACCTCTGACCCCTTCTGAAGGCAAGTGTGAGTAAAATGTAAGTCATCCTGTTCCCCTCCTCCACCTTTAAACCCACCCAACACCACACACGTGGAGCATGGAACAAAAACCTCCATTTTATCCAGTCCCTTTGTTTCAAAGTTAACTAGGAATCCAGAGAATAAGGGTTTTTTTTTTTTTTTTGCTGCATTTTAAAACTTTTGTAAGACTTAAGTAACATTTCACGTACACGTGTTTGAATCTCAAAGTGAAAAACTTATGTAAAAGTCCTAGAGTGCAGTGGAGCGCCGCCCGCCCCTGTCGAACTCATGCACCTCCTCACCCAGATTCAGGTTTGACCTACATTCACAGAGCTGGCTGGGACAGGGATACAGATGACTCTGAATCCAGACCAGCTGGCAGCAGGGAGGCGGGATTGGAAATAGATTGGGGGGGGGGGGGGGTCGCCAAACCTCGCCTTCACCAGACAGGGATTTCCACACATTGCATCACACCCCCTCCCACAGTGTACTCTAGTTATACACATTCTTACGTGAATGTCCCATTGAGACTGTGGAGGATCAGAACAGGCAGCCAAAAATAAGCTCAGACACTGTCCTACATCAGGGCTTCTCAACTCGTGGGTAAGGACACAAATATAGGTCAAGGAGGACCCATTTTTATTGAGACATAGGCGTTTTACATGGCCAAAAAATTAGAACAAAGGATCTGTTGCTTTTATTTTGAAGGGGAAAGTGTTCATGGGGAGTCATTCACACTTCTAATAACAGTTCTAATATTTTGCTAGTTTTAGTATCTGCAATTTTTTTTAGAGATAATTAGGTAATAAAAACATATTTCCATACTTTTTTTTTAATAGAATGTCATGACCTTAAAAATTAAAAGGCATCTTTAGACTAATAGGAAGCTAACGGAGTAAAATAGTTTGATGTCAAGCATATCCACCTGCTACAGATTTTGTTTTTAATCTTTAAATCAGTGTTTCTCAATATATATGGAACAACTTGTCGTTAATCCTTGCTACTCTGTATTTGTACATTATAATTAATATAATCAAAAACTAATTCTCGAAAGAAAAAAAAAAGTTTTGGGTTCGCCAGACGATCCAAATAAGGCTGGGAACCACGGCTTTAAATGTAAACTCAGGTTCACATTTTAACATATTTTTATTTAATATATTTATGGGAAAATATATATAATTTTCTGTGATTTGTGATGTGATTTAAGGCATCTCTATTAAGGATGAGAATTGGGATTTTTTTTTTTTTTACTTGTGAATGATGCAGGGTGTGAACTAGAATCAATTACAGACCTCTGTGTCCCAGGAGAGAGCTGCAGTTTATTGCACATCCCTGCTGTGAGCTGTGGTTATGTCATCCCTGATAACTAAAATAAACTGTCTATGAGCGTGAAAAGATGATGCATTCGTGGACATTTTTACATGTTACATGATCCAAAAAATAAAGGAATAAATCACAAGAACACTATGAATCATATTAGTTTGTATAGAGTAGTGATAGTTATGTGGGCTGTTTTTGTTGCATAATTCAGAATTTTAAGTTAGGACTGTCTGTGAAAGGCTCCTATAAATAAGGTTTATTCTAAGGCTGTGTGTGTGTGTGTGCGCGTGCGTGCGTTGCTCACTCAGACAAATTACAGTGTTATACCGTGCACTGATCTGATGACCCACATTAAAACACGCACACTGGGAACACGGCATGCCACGTGCAGTGGATAACACAGTAAAGTACGCCGTGTGTCTGCGTTAACCAGACAACCAGCAAATGCCCCCATTTTCCCTGGAAAACACCCCCATGTGGGAACATTTGACCACCATTTGACATTCAACCATACAACACGTGCTCTCACTCCCAACACGTTGTTTTTCCCCAAGCGGAACCGCAGTTATTTTGTCATTATTAGGACGAAATGTTCACAAAAAATTGTAACAAAGTCACGCCGAAGCTGCGTTTTACGCGACAAAAGGAGAGCCGCGAACGCCTCACACAGAGACAATGAAGCGACCCTAAAAACCACCAAGTTGTAGAAAAACACGCACATGAATACTGATATAAATGTGAGGAAATGAGAGCAGGAGCATATTTAAACTCACCAGGTTTGGTTCTGGAGAGAAATGAGCCGTAGAGAAGGATCCACAGAGCCCGACACAAAGCTGTCTAGTCGGGTTTCCTCCTTCCTTGTCTTCCTTTGAGAGAAAGAGAGAGAGAGGAGAAAAAAGCCTCCAGAAAGAACAAAGCAGAGTAAACTGTGTGTATGGAGGTTGTTCTGATGGTGGGCTCCGTCCCAGAGAGGATCGGTGGTGGTGCCGGACTCAGAGCTGGATCGGACTGCTCCACTTTCCGCTGCTGCTTCGCTACAAATGTGTGTTAGTGGGTCAGCGGTTGCGTAACAGCTCCGGCTGCAGAGTCACGTTTCTGTCCCCGGCATCGCTCCCTGCCTTATAACAGGTGGCCAACAAATGGTCCGCGGCCCACAACCGGTCCGTAGCATAGGTCGCTGCTGAGTTTAGCAATAATAACACGATTTGTGCCACGTTTAGAGGTTTGAAAACCTTATTGTTTACACAGAGACAGAGTTTTACCAGTTGGCTTTCTATTGTTTAAAAAAAAAAAAAAAAAGATAAAACATTTTATCTTTGATTGAATTTTTTTTTATTTTTATTTGAATTATTATAATTTTTTTCAATTGAATAATAAAGACACAAATCTACCTCCATATATATTACATAGCAGCAGCAGTATGGAGGTAGATTTGTGTCTTTATTACTAAATTATAAAAAATGAAAAAAAACAAAACACTTCAATAAAAAAAATATATTTTCAATCAAAGAAAAAAAGTGTTAAAATGCAATTATTTGGGATTTTGCATTTGAACACTGTTTTTCTTTGATTGAAAATATTTATTTTTGATTGAAATGTTTTTTTTAATTTTTTTATTGAATAATAAAGGCACAAATCTACCTCCATACAGCAGCAGCTACAAGTCATGGCTGCCCATTTTTATCCGTGATATTGGGATTTAAAGTTTCCTGGTAAAAGTTTTCTTTTCTGTTAAAAAAAAATATATAGAAAGTGTCTTATTTGTACAGTTACCATACATTGGTAGGGTTACCGAAGTACAAGTACGTAGCGTCTTAGGGTTAGTGTTAGGGCTAGGGTTAGGCCGGGTTAGGTTTAGGGTCAGGGTTAGGTTATAACCCAATATCGCAACATTTTTTTAGGGGTTAGGGTTTAGGGTAAGGTTTAGTTTTAGTTTTAGTCACACAACCTTAACTGGTCAAACAGGGGCGCTGCGTACAGATAGAATGTCGGTATATTGATACGGCAACTGTCCAGATAGCCACTGCCTATAATATATCATCTCTTATTTCTGAAACAGAGTATAAATACAATATTTTTCTCAGAATACTATTTAAAACAACAACAACAACAACTCTAGATGTGATGAAATGAAAGAGTGTTAACACACACAAAGGAATCTAACTTTGTAAACAAGTGGAATAAAACATTATTTAGTGCAGTGTTTCCCAACCTTTTTAATATCACAAATTTGTTTTCCTCCAGTATATACGTTTTTAATCATAAATTATATTGTGTGTGATGTGCCAATTTGAAAAGGAGTCATTGATTTAATACTGTATATAAAATCAAGCAGTATTTATTTCTTTTTTTTTTTTTTTTTTTTTTTACTAATTACTAGACATTTCAGGTGATCCCAAGGTTGAAAAACACTGATTTGGTGCCTCCTGAAAAGATTTACTTATACATCTATTTTAATCATTTCTGGTTATCTCCCACCTGGTGTGGGACCAAGCAATCCTGACCCTTGTATTTTCTGTTCTAATGAAGATAATTTTCATAATCACCAAAAATACACATTTTAAAAATCCCATATTTCAAAAACTTTTATTTGTTAATTTTCCACTCACTCTGCAAAGCCCCCCCTCACGTACCCCCATTTGAGAATCACTGTCATAGATCAATGAATCAAAGATCGTTTGCTTTTGTTTTGCTTTGGGGGGCAAACACACAAGTTTAAAATCACACACACACACACAAAAAAGTCTAATTAAACCACATGGTGTATTATAATGTGAGGGTTTTCAAGCCATAGGTCATAAATTTTATGAATAGTTATCATTTATCAATTTTATTCCACTTGTTTTGATACAGGATACGTTATTAAAACAAAGGAGAACTGTTGGAAACACGTCATATGACACACTTACAAAAGATCAGAACAAAACAAGAATACAAATATAAAACTCCTCAACTGTGCAACAGTTTTTGGTACTTGAACTCAAATCCTCTCCCTGCTTGCTAATCCTCCTCCTGCATATGTTACTCTTATCACCTCTTAGTAAAGTGTAAAAATGTTTGAAATTCATTGTGCGACTGTGTGAGATCCATCTGCTGCTGTTCTGTGTTGGAATTTGGCATCCATCTGTTTTGTTGTGGCATAATAAGAGTGTGAGCCTGTTTTTTCTTATTACAGCGCTGTGGTCACATCCATGCAGAAAGAAAAAACAAAACAACTTTTGTTTAAAGGAAATTCAGCTTGTCATAAACTGCAGAAATCACACCCACAGCGTAAAAGAGACACAAATAGAAGTTTCACCTTTTTTAATAGGTCGGAGGTTTAGGATACACACAGTCAGTTGTTACCTATCAGAATTCCTTTATTAATCCCAGGGGGAAATTGCTTATGTTACAGACACAGAAAAAAAAAATCACAAATAAAAGAATAAAAACGTTAAAGACGAAAGAAAGAATTAATAAACAATAAATAAGTGCATACTTAAATAAAAGACTGTTAAAAATAGGGATCAGATACACACACATTACAGTAGTAGAAAATAAAGTAGGATAAATAATAATAATAATAATAATAATAATAATAATAATAATAATAATACAAATTATATACGATACAGATATTTATAAAAATAGACAAGGTGAACTTTAATCCCCCACAGAATTAAAAAAAATAAAATAAAATAAAAAATACATCCTCTAAGGATTGTGAACAATAAACAGTTTCCCTCTCCTCCTGCTGTTGGTGTTCAGGAGAAATGTGAAATCTAAATCCAATCTTGATGAAACCTATTGGGGTAATTGAGGAACCAACCTCATAAAACTGAGTCAAATCTCATGAAGATTCATCAATAACGAACTGAGATATTCATTTTTTAAATGTTGCCATAAGAGATATGGATTTATTTTATTCTATTAAAAAAAAAAAAAGATCCAGAATCAGTTCCCCTCCCTAGTTTAATAGAATCTTCCATGCCGTAAGGCACACGTGTCAAACTCCTGGCCCGTGGGGCAAATCCGGCCCTTTGGAGAATCCAATTTGGCCCAAAGGAGGAAGTAAAAATTACAGAAAAACCATGAATCATTGTGTAAATGAAATTCAACACTCCTAGTGCTTATATCGCACGATTGCAGTCATTTTAGTGGTAAAACTCATAATTCTTACAAAATCCTGAAATTGTGACAGAATATTTCTCTTAATTTAATAAAAATTGATCGCAAAATCTATTACATTTAAAGTGAAGATCCTGTATGAACTGATAACTTTCACTTATCGCTAGAATATTGTCGGTTTCTTACATATTTAGTATTTGATGTATACGTAGAAGTGCAAACTAGGGCACAATATAGTGGAAATTACTTGTTTCCCGCAAAAATATCTGTGGCCCACTTGACATCAAACTGCTCCGTATTTGGTCCCTGAACTAAAATGAGTTTGACACCACTGTCGCAGGTCTATCTTTAGTTAAAGTTTTCTTTAAATCCGTGAAGTAATTTTGAGGTAATCCGGTAAACAGTCAAACAAACAAATAAATAAATGCGGTGAAAAAACAGAAGTAGCCAGTGTTGAGCAGGTTGGAAGTTTGGACTAAAAACGGTCCTCTACTTTGTTTTTTTTTTTTTGAAGAGCAAGTGGAGGCAGACATGGTAAGAAGTGGCCAAAATGGTCCAAAGTGATAAAAATATGGCAAGAAAAGAGTGAAAAGTGACTAAAATGGGCCAAAAGTAGTCAAAAGTGGCCCAAAAAAGGGGCAAATAAAAAGGAACCAGGTGGTATGTAATGGGAAAGGGGAGCTTAAAAGGGCAAAATGTGCCAAACAATAGTGAAAAAGGGTAAAAAATGAGGAACAAAAAGAGGCGAAATGTAGGCAAAAGGGAAAAAAGTGGTATTGGTTGTGCAAAAGTTTGCTTATTTAAGAAAATGTAAGAAATTACATAAAATTGGATAAAAGTGTAAAGTTGAACTTGCAAAAATGGACACAAAATTGGGGGAAAAAAGGGGTATTTATTGGTAAAAGATAACTAAAGTCTGAAAAAAGTCTCAGAACTTTTTGAAAAAGGGCAAAAATGTGACAAAGAAAATAAGTTAAAAGGGGTTAAAACAAGTTTCTCGATTTGAGGTTTTTCTGGTGAAATTAAAATCAAGACATAAAGAACCACATGTTGAACATCACTGACTTAATAACAGCTTCTACATGGTGTCGCTGATAATGTAGTGGGCTGGTCTGAACAGAAAATGCCAGGGCTGAATTTGAGTCCCAGTTCACCCTACATGCCCTCTGTGTTATGAATACAGTTATAAAATATGAAATACTTACATGCACAGTATGAGTCGGCCACTCTGGTGAGGTTATGAGTTGATAAAGCATGTGTTTGATTCCTTTGTGTGAATGAACTCATGTTAGGCACTTTTGGGTTCTAATCTTTTGCTCCACTCGAGTATCCTTACACAGCTCCTCACTGGTTGTGATGTTGTGAGAACATATATTTCCCCTGCACGTGATGGATGCCCTTTTCTTATTAATTCCACTAAATCCAGACAGGGGTTTATTGTTGTTCTAGCCGCCCTGACGTCACAAATTTAATAAACTTACCTTCCGTGATGACATTTTGGAATAATTGCTGCTCAAACCTGACATTAAACAGCTCGTGCAAGTTTGTTACCTGTGAGAAAAAGCAGACAGATTCAGAGTATGTTTTCTGTAATCCCTCTAAAGCCTGTTGCTCATATTACAGGCAGTTACTGCAGCCATGTGTTTGTGGTATCATCATTCAATGCATTAGAGCTTCCCTTCCCCCTGCTTTGTCTGAATCCACACACATACACACACCCATCGCCACCACCATCACCATGTTTGGGTAGCTGCGGCCTTGAACTTGCTTGAACGTGCTCCTCCCCCCACAGACCCCTCTGGTTGAACCACCAACCCCCAACGCCTCTGCGTGCAGGCATTCCCTTGGCAACTGTGGTGCGATGGTGCCTGCCTAGCAACTACCACTGCTGCTCACATGGATGGGTGTGTGTGTTGGGGGTTGCAGGCGTGTCTGGATGGAGAATTTGTGCAGACAAAAGATATCATGTTGTTGTTGTTGTTGTTGAAGAGCAACAAATAGAGCCTGGAGAATGTTTTGGTGCACATTTACCTCCTGCTGATAGCACTCAGGAATGTGGATGTATCATATTTGTCTGTTGAAAATATTAGTGACACTTTACATAAAGGCTGGCATTACGCTGTCATTATTATGACATGACACCTGTCAATAGCATGAATAAAGTGTCATGAAGGCTGTCGTTTAACCCTAACCCCACTAGATCCCTCCACCTAACCCAAAAATGTCAACACAAAGGTATCATAAATGAAGCAAACGACACTTAAAGGTCCAGTAATATACTATTTTTCCTCTCCAATTGTTTTAAGAAACCCAACAACATAGTATTTCAGGTTTATTTTCCCAAAGTCGCCTGTTTTCTGGAGTTTTAGCCCTCTGAAAAGTCCATTTCATGACTCTTCTAAAAACATGCTGTTTTTTGGGCCTTCATGCATTAGCACGAGTAGGCGTGAACACAAACACTAGTTCATCGCGTGTGTTTATCACAGCAGCAGCAGTAAATCATTAACAGTCTTCCGTCTCCTCCTCACCTCACAGGAATAGTCCATTTAAGACGATAGTCCATTGTTTTGTCCAACCACTGAGTCGCATTGGGTCACAATCATGTCAGATCATGTCAAAGGCGATACAAGGTGGTGTAACGGCTACTAAAAGTGAAACTGATTGTGATTCTGTTTATCTATATGCTGGATAATCTATTACTGAGAGTAAAGATATTAAATGTGATATCAACCTGCCGTTGCTATGTTTGTTTTACCTGTGAGGTAGTTGGAGAGGGAGTAGCTCACATTCTTATAGGGTAGGAGGAGCCAGGAATGTCAGGAGGAGGGGTTTCTGAGTTGTGATGTCACAATGCGAGAAAAATCCAACTTGCCTGTTTGGAGCTGACTTTTTTTTTTTTCTTTCTTTTACAAAATGTGGAATAACAAGGGAGGGAGGAAACAGAACTTTTATAACTTCAGCCCTCTGAATGAGGCTACAGGAATGTACAGTTTATCACTGTAGCAAAACCATTATAAAGTGATTTTATCATAATACTGCCCCTTTAATATGAATGTGGTGTGTGTGCGAGTGTTGGTGGTGGTCGGAGGGACCGATGGCGCACTATGGCAGCCTCGCTTCCGTCAGTCCGTAGTAGCTTACCACCACTAAGTGTGGAGTGAAAGAATAATGTCGTGCAAAGTGCCATGAGTGACCAAAATAACGCTCTGTTTAAATCCAATGCATTATTATTATTTATTATTAATATTAATGACAGCCTTCATGACACCTCATTCATGCTAATGACAGATAATGACAGCGTAATGTCAGCCTTATTTATAAAACTTCAAGTAAAGTGTTACACAATATCAGTGTAATAAACTACTTTACTCAAGAGTAAAGTGATCTGGATTAATAAAGGCAGTAAAATCTCAGTTTTTACTGTGAATCAATGAATGAATGAATGAGTGATTGAGCTCTGGGACATTAACGCCCCCTAGTGTTTGAAATTATTTATGCCTTTGGAAATGAACACAATTATGTTAGAATGGTTAGAATAGGCTCGTGTAGCTGACGCTGTCGCTCTCTTTGAGTTGCCATGACAACATGTGAGGTTGAGAAACGATAACAACAAGAAAACCAGGAAAAAACACTCCAAAAACACGCAAAAATGATAAAACAACAAACATACAGAATGACAGAAAACTAAACACAACTACAACAAAAATACTCAAAACACAAAATAATAAACAAAAAAAAAACCCTAGAAAAATGACTTTGAAAACACAAAAAACAAAGAAAATTATTGTTTTTAAATTACACAAAATTACTCATAACACACAAAACAACAACTAAAACACACAAAACAAAACAAAACATAAAAGACAAAAAAAGTATTACAAAATACACAAAATTACTCAAAACACACGAGCCAACAACTAAAATTCATAAAACAACAACAAAAAGCAGAAAAACACACAAAATGACTCATAACACACAAAACAACACAAATATACAGAATGACAGAAAACTAAACACAACTACAACAAAGATACACACAATTTACTTTAAAAACACACAAAATAACAACGAAACAGAAAATGATTACAAAATACACAAAAATTACTCATAACACACAAAACAACACTTAAAAGGACAAAAATACACACAATATGAAAGTAAAAAGACTTAAAAGCCCTTTGTTCTTTCCTGTGTTAATGCTCAGATTGGTCTCTATTATAAATGCTGACCTGAACGTTGATAATGTGGCCCCAAGATGTAATCACATTGTTGTGGCCCCTTGCTGTGATAACAGTAACTGCTCCCTTTTCTCCACAGGACGTATTTATCCATGTATCAGATGTCCTTCTGCTAATATATTCTATACCTGTATCCTTCACTTCCATATGAGCCAATCTGTCCCCACCACAGCTGCTTAGAGGCTATAAATAGCTTTTCCACTGCTGACGTTATATGGATGACTCATGCTGAGCTCCTGCACTCACCCCTTGTCTCCATGTCCCACGTCCCAAACGTCCCATTTCATTCAGACACAGTGTGTGGGAAGGAGGCTTTGGTGGCTTCACATTCATATCTAAGGATTGGAAAAGTCAAGAGAAAGCACTGTTTTACATTTTCCACTGCAGTGCCACATCTGTCACATCTGTATGTGCCACAGTGGGAAAAAAAGAAGAAAAAGTAGCTTAATACAGTGTGTGAAGCTGTCACAGCAAACATAAATCATGTTTTCATCACATTACCTGTCATATCTATAGATGGAATGATATTTATAAGGTCCTGAAACAGATGTGTGATCTAATGTTACAGCTAAAGAAAAAAACAGTGTCTTTATTAGAAATAGAAGTCAACGACTGCTTCTTCACAGACACATGGTTGTGGGTTTTTGCAGACTATATTCTGTTGGCAAATGGTTTTGTCATAATTCAGGTTTGGTAGAGTTTTATCACAGCGGGGACCACAAAGGGCCACATTATCTACATTCATGTCAGCATTAAGGAAAATTATTGATCCAAGCATGAATACAGGAAATAACAAAAAGGTTTTGTGTGTGTTTTTCTGTCATTTTTGTTGTGGTTTTGTGGGTTTTTTGTTTTGTTTTTTGAGTAATTTTGTTTAGTTTTCTGTCATTCTGTATATTTTTTTGTTGTTTTGTGTGTTCTGGGTCCTTTTGTGTGCTTTTGGAGTTATTTTTCTGTGTTTGTTTGTTTGACAAACATGTGATCTGAGGGCCACATTATCAACATTCATGTCAGCATTTAGAATAATAATCAATCTGAGCATTTTTTGTTGTTGATTTGTATATTTGCCTGTCTGTTTGTCTTTTTCTGTGTCCTTTGTATATTTTTTCTATAATTTGTGTATTTTTCTGTCATTTTCTGTGTATTTTGGGTCAATTTGCGCATTTACTTTACACAAAATTAGACCGATGGCCACACAATGCTCAGCATGTCTGAGTCGACATATACATAAACATATTCTTGAATCACAGCAAACACATGTGAATATAGGCAGGAGGAGAAATGCACTATGGGAGGTTGTCTGTGAGAAGGACAACGCTGTGGGGAAAACAAGAAGAACAACAGATGAACCCAAGTAAAGACAGACAGAGACTAATGGAGAAAAACATCTCATAAGAATTTCAAACAACTTTAATTCATTCATATTAAAATGTTAACTTGTATTTTCATAACTGTTGCATTTTATTTTGTTGGCTAAATCACATAGGGATTGATAAATTGGTTAGCTTCATCTTCTAACAATATTTTATAACAGAGCCACCCAGATTGCATATTCATTATTAACAAATTAGACTGTGTTTCTCCTTAATGCAGTGAGTACTCGCTTTATTCAACCAGTTCAGCCTCATTACCCTTAGGGTGAATGTGTGTGCGACATTTGCCATTTTTTAATAGCCTTTTTTATCACATTCTGCTGCTGATTTAACATGGAATTCCACTTCATTTCACATGATTACACCATTATACAGCAATTTGGTTTATATTGTGGAACAAACCTGAAAGTGTTTGCTTTAAAACGTATTTGAAAGGCAGTCGTTACATGGTTAACCAGGTTCATGTTGCTCAAAAAATTAGGCAACACATTTCTCTATATGTATATACTGTATGTAGCTGTAAGTCAGGGTTCTCCTCTGAGGTAGCTCACTTCATTTGTTCATTAGTTGGTAGTTGTGACGTCATTTTACACGTACATTACTCTGGATGTTCTACTCAGGTTTTATGACACGTGTCAAACTCAAGGCACGGGGGCCAAATTTGGCCCTTTAGATCATCCAATTCGTCCTGCAGGAAAATGTAAAAAAAAAATGACAGAAAAGACATGAAATATTGTGTAAATTACCAAATAATTCTGTTGTAGATATCTCAGCCCTTCCAAATACACAAATTCAATGAAACTCCACAATAGGATCGCAATTTCCCCCACGCTTTTATCACATGACTGCAGTCATTTTAAATCTCAAATTGTTCAAATGAATCAATTTTCTTGAAATTATTTCTCATATTTTCCCAAAATTAAAAAACAAAGGTGAAAGTAATGGATTAAAACTACTCAAGTTACAGTAATTGAGTTGCTTTTATGGGTACTTTTTTGAGTATATTTCTAAATCAGTAATTTAAGTATGTTTTAAAATAAGTAAAGTCATTTGTTACAATTTCTACATCCAACCGTTACTGAGTAAATTATGATTTTTTTTTCTTTTAAAATGATCAACGGACATTGTGAAACTACAAAAAATGAAATGACCAGACAACAATCAAATGCATCACATCATAACCGACCAATTTAGATTAAACGTAAAGCAACGCACATTAAAACAGCATTGAATGGAGGTTATTTTCTCATTTTTAATGTTCTATACTTAGAAGCTGATCATTTTTTATTTTTATTTTGAGTTGAATTCATTGGTGTTATTTTATCTAAAAAAAAATACATTTTGTTTTATACACATGTATGAAGGTAGATTTGTGTCTTTATCATTCAATCAAAAATGGGGTGACCGTGGCAGAGTGGGTCGTCCAATAACAGAAGGGTTGGGGGTTTGAATCTTGCCATTGTCGTTGTGTTCTTAGGCAAGGCACTTCACCCACATTGCCTAGCATGAATGTAGCGTGTGAGTGTTGATGGTGGTCGGAGGGATCAATGGCGCACCATGGCAGCCGTGCTTCTGTCAGTCTAACCCCAGGGCAGCTGTAGCTACAACAGTAGCTTACCACCACTGTGTGTGGAGTGAAAGAATAATGCACATTAATGTAAAGT
Organism: Gouania willdenowi; assembly: GCF_900634775.1. Taxonomy (NCBI): domain Eukaryota; kingdom Metazoa; phylum Chordata; class Actinopteri; order Blenniiformes; family Gobiesocidae; genus Gouania; species Gouania willdenowi. The sequence continues at coordinate 41,387,783 of NC_041044.1, forward strand.
GCTTTGAGTGTCTATGATAAAGCACTATGTAAAATTCAATGCAACAAAGACACAAATCTACCTCCATACAGACGCTTTTGTGTAAACCAAACTATGTTCCAATTGTGCAAGATTTGCTCTCTTCCTTTTTAAGTTCATACATGAGATGTTTATTGTATGCAAGGGAACCGTGGCCAAAAATAAATATGTTGGGGTGAAAGTAACTAGTAACTTTTACTTTGAGTACTATCTAATTGAGCTACTTTTTACTTGTACTTGAGTATTTTATGTATGACTTACTTGTACTTGAGTAAAATTTCAATGAAATAACAGTACTTCTACTTGAGTAGGATATATTTTTATGTATCATTTATACGTGAAGTGCAACTTTGGGAAATTATTGTTGAGTTCTGTGGACCACTTAAGATCAACCAACTTCATATTTGGCCCCTGAACTAAAATGAGTTTTAGGAGATCTTAATGATCAGCTGTTGGGTGACGAGTCTTTTGAGCTGAGCCACTTCCTGAGACAAACAGCTGATCTGTGACCGCAGGCTGATTTCCTCCTGCGAGCACTTCCTGTTGGTGACCAAACACCTGGAGGATGATGAACCCTCGGCTTCCTCTGGGGTCTTAGTTTGTGGATCCCCTCCAAGCTGATGTTGGTTTCTCGTCTGGATGTTGGGGCCAACCATCGCCACTGGGGGACCGCTGTGTGATGGGGTTATCTCGCCTCCTTTGAAGCGTAGCTTGTGAGGGAGGCTCCTCAGACTCTCCTGTGACTCTTGTTGTCTCTGCACCAGCTGATGCTCCGTCGCTTGCCTCACATAGAAACTGGAACCCTCTTCCAGGGTGTCATTGCCATACACTAGACTCCCAATGCTGGAGGTGGACAACGTGAAGACTCCAGACCCTTCAGGGTAGATTTGACTTCCTGCCTCTGCTGCTCTCAGGCCATGAATGACACCCTGTGGCGGAGGAAGTTCAGTTACGACCCCATTGGTGTGAATTGGGTGTTTAGTGGAAGAAGGCGTTGGTGCAGACAGTGAACAGATGGACATGTCAGACGGATCCTTCACGAGGCCAAAGCGGAACTTGACCGCCAACAGCTCGGCCCTGAGCTGGGCGTTCTCCTCCAGTAGACCCAGAATCCTCTGCTCCAGAACCATGTCGTTGGCCCGTCTCTTCTCTCTGGACCGTTTGGCCGCCTCGTTGTTCTTCCTCCTCTTGTCCCAGTAGCCGTCGTCTTTCTTCTCGTTGGGGATGAGATCCCGTTTGCGGCGTGCACTGTTGTTGTTGTTGTTGGCTGCGTCTTCATCACAGCTGCTGCCAGCCACCAGCTCAGGGTCCTTGGGTTTGGAGGAACTTGTGTGACTGAGGATGGTTGTAGCTCGCTGGCTAGTGGAGGTCAGGATGGAAATGGCCTCGTCTGAGAACGACGTGTCCTCCAGAGGTCTGGACAGGTCCTGGATGAACGTCCCCTCACTCTGATTGGTCATCTTTGGATTCCACATCAACAGCAACTGCAGGACATTCACTGAGGGCAGAGGCTCAAGGCAACAAAAAAAAAAAAAAAAAACGTAGCGGGGGCGTCACCTAGTGGTGGGAAACACAAATACATCAAAGACAGCTGTGACAATTACTCAAGGACTGAAGGACCAACATCAGAGCAAGTGAAAATTACAGGAAAGTCATGAATTATTTAATGAACCATAGGCTTCAGTTTAAGGCTGACATTAGGTCCAGTTGGACCAGACCAAAATAAAACAATGTATGTATATACTTTGCTTTGATTTTGTAATATAGACGTGAAATGGGGAGGGGATAAACATAAACTCTGACTCTGATCAATAAACCAAAACCAAGCAGTTTTAAAGGTTTTATGTCATGGTTCATCATCTATTCATGTTTCATAGACACAGTATACCCATTATACACGCAAAAGAATGATGGTGTAACCCTGCAACGTTACTATAAAAATCAGTTGATTTGGGTCCAATGAGATCACACGTGTGTGCTTTGACTTTAGGAAGTGATTTATAGATCGTCGCTTTGATGTGGAAGTGTAATAACTATAGAGCACTATAATTCAGAAAGATAAAGTTATTTATTCATTTTTTAAAGGGTACCTGTAGGGAAATGTACATAGCAAAAAACCTGAAAACAAAATATGCGAGCAAAAAAACACATTAAAAGGACTTATAAGAAAGATTTTGCGATTTTGCACTAAACAAATTTACACACACGAAAAAAAATCTATTGGGAACAAACAGATAAAAAGCAGGAAGACGTATTTTACTATTTCTAAACTTTTTTTTTAATTCCTGGTTTTTGTTAAACACTGTTTATTTGTGCCAGCGTAGGCTCATTTAATCCGTTCCTTCATGGATTTCTGATGTTTTGGCTGATTTAGATTTGGAACATGACTCTTCGATGTATTGTATGTCAATGAAAAATGAAAAGTTATGCATGCAAAAATCAGTACAATATTAAAATTAATTGACAATTTCTTGTTCAAAAACCCATAAGGGTACACTAACCCTGGTTGGGAATCACTGGTATATACTATGATGATAGTAACATCCATGTTTGCATACACAACTATGCTATATTTAACTTTAGTAAAGCCATGAAGCTGTGCTGTGGTATCTGGACCCAACAAAAACAACAGTAGCATCTTTAAGTTCCGTTAGATTTAAAGTAGGACGTCCAAAGACAGGATGTCTTTGTCATGCAGTTTCACACTTTTGTGTAATTTTTATACTGAAACATAATTTACTTCACGTGCCATGTTCTGGGTGATCTGTGTAAAAATATAAACCAACTTTGGTTGTAATGATTTAACAGTGAAACAGTTCTTTGAAAAGTCTCTTATGTAACTGTTACTTGTACATTGAACAATTACACACTCTGACACAACTGGAGAACGTGTAATAGCCCCTAATGGTGCATTTGTATCTTAAATTATACCTTTATGTCGGTAAAAAAATTTAAATCTGCAATTATAGGGAAAATAGGTTCAATTTGAAACAAATAAAGGACTTTTATTTGGATGTACAAGCTTTGAAAGAGCTAATATTTGAATAAATATCAGTGTGGAATTATAAACTACTAAATAAAGACTGTTTAATTTATGTTCAGTTTTGTTTTTTTCCGTTCATCATTGTTTAAATCTCTACTCATTGCCTATGATTTGGTTTTTAACTTATTATCATAGAGAGGCATAAATAAATAAGTTACAAGCCTAACAAGAATATATCCCTAGTGATGTTTCATGTTCTAAACATGACAAATATGTCTTTAATCGCAAAGATATTTGTAAAAGCTGGTAAAGGTTAAGAGACATAAAAACTTTGGAAGAGCTAATATTTGAATAAATCTCAGTGTGGAGTAATAAACTAAATAAAGGGCTGTTCATTATGTTCCTTTTTGTTTTTGCCTGTATGTTGTACTCTTGTGTCATAGTTTAAATCCCTGCTCATTGTCAGTTTAGCTACATTATTATATAGGCATAAGAAAATAAGTCACAAGCCTACCAAAAATATAGTCAGTGCGAAATGTAATGTTTAAAACAATGTTTTAATCAAAAAGATATTTGTAAAAACTGGTAAAAGTTAAGAAAAAAAGACATCATAATAATAATAATAATAATAATAATAATAATAATAATAATAATAATAATAATAATAAGTGATCAGGAGGGGAAAAGAAGACATAACCATAAATAGTGTTATTAGGATAATAATTAATAAAAATACATTATATGACTTTGAAAGTAAATAAAAATGCGTTAAATACTGACGGTTCAGAGCACCATCACAGCCCGGCTGGTCCTCACAGCGCCGGTTATTCCCGTCCAGCCGCTCCGCTTCACGCCGGGTGTCCTCGGTTCAGCTGAGGACGAACCTCGGCCAGGGTTTCCCCGCTTTTCCGCCTCTTTTTCTCTTCTTTTCTCACTCTTTTTCTCTTCTTTTCCTCCTCCTGCTGACGGAAAACCAGCAGAGAAAATCAGATTAAACTAACAGCTGCAAAGAGCGACGGAAACAGGCTTTGGTCCAACCCCCAAAAATGACCATAAACCGGGTTTAGAACAAACACGGTCCGCCTCCAATCATCATGATCATCATTATAATTTCATTAAGTTCATAAAATCACATGTGAGTACATTTTAAAGTCGTGCAAAGCTAATGAAAGTCACAAAGAAAACAGGATCTGTTGTCTGCGTAAGTGGTTCTCAAACTGGAGGGTGGTGGTCCCTCTAAGGGGCTGAAGTCTGACTGACAATAAACATTAAAACAAAATCTCTGTTCATTATCAGACTGACCAGTGAAATGTGACTTCATTGTTTTCCATTTCAACCAGTTAATTATCAGAGCTTTATTTTGTTCAAATATACAGAAACGATGATTATTGTTCTTTTTCTAACAGGCCTTAGACTTCTTCTTCTTCTTCTGCTTCTCTTCTTTCTTCTTCTTCTTCTTCTTCGTCTCTCTTCTTCTTCTTCTTCTATCTTCTTCTTCTTCTTCTTACTTCTTCTTCTTTCTCTCTCTTCTTCTTCTTCTTCTTCTTCTTCTCTTCTTCTTCTTCTTCTTCTTTCGTCTTCTTCGTCTTCTTCTCTTAATTAGTTATTAATTATTATCATAAAATAATAATATGCCACAGTCTTTGCAGTGTTTCATTTTGTTGACTAAAAGTTTGGTTAACTATATTTTTTAAAGTGACAAAAATTTGTAAAAAAAAATACATGTAAACAAAACACTATATCTAAATATAATTGATATTTTCAACAACTAGCAAAAAAAAATTAATAAAAATAAATATATATATATATATAACCCCTGCGACCCTGTTAAAAACGGGAATAAGCGGGTATGAAAATGGATGGATGGATGGATATATATATATATATATTATATATATATATAATTTGTCAATGGTAATTGATCCTTAAGCTCATAAACTCTTATGCTGCATATTTTCGTTGACTATATCTGTAAACAGATTTAGTCTAAACTAAAATCTCAATGTAATTATTTGTCTAAAGCGATAATTACCGACATTTTGAGTCAAACTAAAACATATTACCAATGACTAAATTCTAACTTAAAACAAAACTAAAATACTAGTAATATGTGACTTTAACTCTTTAGTGAGAGACTAAGACTTAATGAAAATCAAAATTCTGGTTAAAATCAATACTGCTATACACTTGTTTCACTCCTACCTACTTTATTTAGACCAGTGGGGGTCAAACTCATCATAGTTCAAAGGGCCACACATGCCCAGTTTTAATCTCAAGTGGGACGCTCCGGAAAAATCCACGTTTTTGTGAAAGAAAAAAAAGCACAAATTTCAAACTGTGGTGCTTACGCCCAGTTTGCCACGTCTCAATATCAGAAATATTGTGAGAGACTCACATATCATGAATTTTAAGCAATTGATCAAATTACTTTATTTACAACTCATTTCCTCAAAATTTGCAATCAATTTACCAGAATTCTGTTGGATAATTTGTGATAATTTTCCAGGTTTTTTGAAAAAAAAAAAATACATGTTTCAGTAATACTGCAAATAAGGTAGTATGCTCTAGTGCCAGCACCATTGTATTTTGTTGGAATGTTATTTTCACTTTGAACAAAATCTTTCTGTGGGCCGGACTAGATACTCTGGCGGACATAAACTGGTCCGCGAGCCTTGATTTGATACATCAAACAGGCTTGGCTTGGGACTGGAAGAGAAAAAACGGAGTTTCTTCAAAGCACAAAGAGAACTTGCAAACTCCACAGAACAAGGTGCAGACGCCCCTGGGCTGGAAATCCAACCCTAGAAGAAAGGCTTATCAATTTGAGGATCAAAAAGTGTTTAGTCAAGCGTTAAAATGAGAATCACAATCTTTTTTTAATGTTCATTATGCGTACACGCTTTCATACACACAACAAAATTGTGGTCGGAAGTCTGGGATTCTAGCAAATAAAATAGTCAAAGTAATGAACACAAATAATGAAGAATAAAAATAATATTAATATTCCGATATAAATATAAACGCTGCTTGCATGAAACACTAAATAAAACCCCAAAATAAGAATAAATAATTAAAAAAACATCTAAATATCACTTCTATTGATTATTACTACTGACAAGTGCCTCTTTAATCCCTCCTTACACTGTTGTACAAACAATTTAACAAATGATTTTTGTTGATCTCTAAAATATATCTAATTAACCCTGTGGGTGACAAACATAAGTCATATTTTTTAGATAAAATCATTTATGGCTGGCCGCTTTATGTTCGATTCAAACTGTCTTTTATTAACACAAGTTGTCCCTCATTTACACCACCTGCTGAGCACCAACAAAGTAGACATAGAAATGAAGTTATGCATGTTGTGTCTTTAAATATGTGTAACAGCACAAAAGTGTTTGTTATCATTACAAAAGCTTTGAAAGCTCCTCAACACTGTGATTCCGTTGTCAGACTCGCTGTGTGGTAAACAGAAGATGTAATAAGTGCCTCACCCATGGGTAAATATATATTTATACGTTGGTTATATTGCTGCGTGTGATAAGACCCACTGAGTGCTTGTGGGAAGAGAAAAGCCAGCTGTGTTGTGTAATCCTGAGTGCATCTGAGGACTGAGCAGAGCTGGAAGTTTCAGCCGAGGTGAGCTCACACAACCGAAGATATGAACATTGTTTTAGTGCGTAGTAATCTGCAGGACTGATATACTTCCTCACATGGAACATAACCACTGGGCACTGGTCTCAGTGTACATTTCCCCTCCTACAGAAGCAACACTGCACTCCATTTATTTCACATGCGTAGTGGTTTGGAATCTAGATTTTCTGGCTGTGTAACCGCTGACCTGCTTCAGTGACCTGGACAAATCAGTGGGAACATGTTGGCGCACGACTTGTGACATGCATTGGTGACACAACGAGGAGGACAGAGTGATGATCTGCTGTAGAGCAGTGCTTCTCAAACTTCTATGGCTCAAGAAGCCCTATTCTTTTACTTTTGAATGCAAGTACCCCCCCTTTGTCTGACTACTACCAGTTGAAAAAACATCTATAGAGCATAATGATGGAATTACTGAGTGATAACACACATTTAAGCAACCTTATTTTGTGAATAATTGGAATGAAACAGTATTTATTGGCCCTTAATTAGATTTATTTCTATAGTTTATCATTTACAGGTCATCACCATTCTGATGTGGGATCCTTGTTATAATCAGTTCATGTTCTAATCAATGATTCTATCATCATTTGTCTGTGTCTGTGTCTCATTCTGGGTGTTTATGGTGTCATTTCAATATCATTTGGTTGTTGTTTGTCAGTTCTTTTATTATTCAGTATATTGGTTTCTTTTATTTTGGTGTGTTTGGTATAATTTAAATTATTCTATCTCAGTGTATGTGTTTTTTTTGTCATTTGGTGTTGGGTCGCTTTGTATGTTTTTTTTTTTCTTCCGTTATTTTAGAGTATTTTTTATAGTGATCTTGATTATTTTTCTCTTATTTAATGTGTCTTTGCTGTCATTTTCTGGGTTGCTGTGTAATGTTAAGTGTATTTCTTTCTTAGTGTGGTGCATGTGTTTTGGGTGTCAGTTTGTGTATTTTGTTGTTGTTTTGTCTGCTTTTTTTATTATTCAGTATATTATTCTCATATTTTATGTGTTTGCTGTTGTTTTGGGAGTTGCTGGTAACGAAAGATAAACATTATAAAACACCTCATTTTTTATGTCATAATATTTGCTAATTTTCCTCTCTCTTTCTCTCAAGTACCCCCTGGAGTGCCATCGCGTACCCCTACGAGGACACGTACCCCCATTTGAGAAACACTGTGCTAGAGAAACCAGGGTTCACCTGAGTCATCTGCCAACAAATGACTTCCTATTTAAAGTTTTCACTATAACTTTGTGTTTTCATATTCAAAAATGTTCCAAAATACCATACTTTCATAATTCAAACCATGTTTCAGAAGCATTTAGAGATTTGGCGTTGATGCTGTTGCATAATCAACATTACGAGATCTTACTAATGTTGCATAATGAGGCAGAAATGATCTAAACCAGTCGTTCTCAACCTTTTCAGGCTGCGACCCGCCAAAATAAAGGTCATGTGGAGTCAGGGCCATCTATAAGGGGGAATAAAGGGGAGAGATTTTTGGGGCCCATCTATAAAGTCAGCAAAATGATGGTCCATTGTTCAATTAATCTGTGATAACCATATTTATTTATTGATCTGAATAAAATCCACTGTTATCCAGGAACGTTTACTATTATTTGCTCCATAGTATATAGTCATCTTAAAGATGTAAATTCTTGTTTTAAATGGGTTAAAAGTGACCAAAAATGGTGGAAAAGGTGGTGAAATGGGATTTTAAAAACCACAGAAATTGGTTGAAAGTTGCATATTACAGTGGTCAAAAAAAGACAGAAAAAAGTGTCAATATTGGCTTAAAAGTGGCAGAAATTAAGGGAGGCAAAAATAAGCATGAAATATGGTGAAAAGAGGTTAAAAGTGACAATAATGGTCAACATATGTGACATTAGGTGGAAAAGTGGTGGAAAGGGTTTTAATTTTGGAAAATGTCTTGAAAGTGAAAAAAATGTGTAGAAAAAGCATTGAAATTTGATAAAGAAGTGGCAGGAATGGGATTAATGTACAAAAAGGAGCAAAAATATGGCAAAAAAGTGATGCAAACAATAGGTTAAAAAAAAGGTAAAAATAAGCAAAAATGGGCTCAAATTGTTCCGAAAATATTCTTTGTTTCTTGAAGGCATCTGGTGACCCCCTCCCAGTGTCTCACGACCCCAATGTTGAGAACCCCTAATCTAAACGACATCAGAGATGATCACAAACGTTATTTGAGCGCCAGCTTGGCCATTGGTATATCTTAAGATAATTTTATTTATCGTCTCGTTTAATCCTGAAAAACAGGGCCTATGTTCTCCAAACGTAAAGATATTTTTGCATTTTACTGTTCCTTAGGTCAGAACAGAAATGACGAAGAAAGCTTTTAGGTTTTCTACTTCAACTACAGTACATGGAGCGTTTTACAGTCAGAGCTCAAACTCCAACATCCTGTGTCTAGGAATGAATCCCATTACATCAATGTTTTATCACCTCCTCTGACACTGAGGTCATATTTTCCACAAAAACATGTATTCATTTGTTTGTCTGTTAGCAAGATTATGTCAAAAATACAAACTTTGACAGCATTTTACCAAAGATAGATCAGAGATTGACCCTGTGGTCAGCCAAAACCTGCTTCATATTTTACTCGTCCTCTTTATCAAATGTATTGTTAAGTGAGACAATCATTATAAGGATTAAACTGTAAGCTTTGATTGGTTTGCATTAAATGAACTTGAGGTGCTGATGGAGTTACCATCCATTGGCAAAAGCAAGTCGTAACGTGTGATGACGTGAATGAATCTGTCTCTGCTGTGCAGTGTAGTGTAACAATAAGACAAGATAAGATAAGATGCAATATGCTTATGTACAGTAATGCCTGTAAAACAGAGTCAAATGAATGCATTTATACACAATTTGATTATACACAAGAATAGACCATAGTCTGTGTGTGTTTAATGTCCAGTAATATGTAAAAACATGAATTATTCTGTGAATGACCAAATAATCCAAATGTAGATATCTCAAATTCACCAATTTCATTAAACTCTACAATCTTTTTTAGGGTCTTGCAAATTTCCTTTGTTTATGTCACATGAATGCAATCATTTTTAATTGCAAACTGTGGAAAGAAGTCTCAATTTTTTCATAAATCTTGCAATTTCTCACAAAAAATTCCACAAAATTATTTTTAAATTACACAAAAATTGGTTACAAATTCAAGAATCTTTTAAGTGAAGCTCCAACAGGGAATGAGATGAAGATCAAACTGGTCCATGTTTGACAACCCTGCTCTAGAGCAGAGGTTCTCAACTGGTATCACCATGGGAACCACATTTTTGCCAAGGTCATTAAATTGCGACCTACTTTTTTTTTTTTTTTTTTTAAATTCAACCAACCAAATTTAGTTTTTTAAATAATAGCTGTTGAAAAAAAAAAAAACCCACACATATTATCTTTTTTAAAAGATAAATCTATATACTTTCCTGTGCAACATGCCTGTCAAAAGAAAAGTTTCTTTCAAAATAAAAGTTAAACATGAGACTAGGGTTGGGCGATGACCAAAACTCATATCTCTATATTTTTTCTCAAAATGGCGACATACAATATAAATCAATAATTTTAATTCAAATAAAGTCAGACCAGGAAGACAATTCTGCATTAAATATACTGATACAAAATGCCACACAGGCTCATTTATTAACAAATAGTTGCCCAATATGTGTCACTTTCGGCTTTTTCTCCTCTAAGGGACAGCACGTGTGAGTGAGTTGTGCAGTGTGGTTTGTTTAGGGGAAGGTCTGAATTAGAACACATTCAGAAATCATCTATAACTGTGCTTTTCATGCAGTTCTGAGAAGTAGCAGAAGCAGAGACTCCTAAAATGAGTATTCTGATGCAAAATAAGCTATAAAAAATGTAAGTCAATATAAGCAATAATGAAATAGAAAACTCGATATATCTCCCAGCCCTACGTGAGAAACATTAAGTATTTTTTTTTAACTTTTGACCAGTTGTCCGCAACCCACCCAGTACAGGTCCCTGACCCCCTTTTGGGTCCCGACCCACTAGTTGAGAATCACTGCTCTAGAGGATGGTGCTGTTGTTTCCTTTTATTCAACATCATGGTCACGTGATTAAAAGCCACGTTACTTCAGAAAAATCTACTAGATTGAAATTGTCATGACTCATGACAATAAATGCAATATGAATTTGTCATGCTTTGAATTTAATTTTTCACTTCTCAACTGGGATAGGTCGCTGTGACCCTGAACATCAGACATAATCAACTGGCGGCTCGGGGGCCACATGAGGCCCTCGGTCTAATTTACATACATAAGTAAAATTACACCAAAAACACATGATATGGTAGAAAAATACACAAAAGTTACTCCAAAAAACACACAAGACAACTACAAAAATACAGAAAACTACAAATATAAATTCCAAAACTACAAAAATAACTCTTAAAACCCTAAAAACAATACAAACTGACTCCAAAAACAAACAAATGACTTCAAAAATAACAGAAAAATAAGCAAAACAACAACAAAAATGCACAAATGAATGTGATGAAAGTTGCCCATCCCAAGACGGTGCATGTACAACTTTTCAATACGCAATCTGAGGATTCTACATATCTCATAGTCAGCACACAATCTTCTGTTGTTGTTCTGTTTTAACACACACATCAGTTTCCGCTCAATTACTGAATTTCTCAATGGACACGTTGGCTTTTGTTGTCGTGGAAGTCAAAGTCAGACAATGTGTCCACGCTGCACTGTTGGATTATGCAACGGAAATGTTGCATAAAAGCAGCAGTGAGGGGTGTGCGACGAGTAAACTCCCATTTGGAGTTTGGGAATGCAGGTGGAAAACCAAGCAGAGTACAGTCAACAATAAAACCACGATACTGTTAATCATTGTCAGTTCTTTAAACCATTGCATATGGATGTCATAAATATGTAGAGGTTTTATAGCTCAGATGAAAGCATACGCTTGAAGATGTGCAACGTGTGTTTGTTTTTTACGGTTGTTGTTTTAAGTGTGGTAATATAATTCACATTGGGAGTTTTGGCCAAAGAAGTACATTTTTTATCACTGTTCTTTACTAGTTTTCTCAGATATTTGACGCTTCATGAGCTTATTGGCCACACAACACTAGGACGGACTGCGCTCAGAGCCAACGGTGTCCTCGTTTGACTCTGTGTGTGTGTGTGTAAACTCAGGTTCAACTCAGGAGAGCTCACCCTCCTCTATCTATCTCTTTTTTCCCTCTTTTGTTTCGTGTTCTTCATTCATCCACTCACTCAAAGCCTCTTCCGTCGGCCAGCGGCTTTAATCCTTGCACTGCTTTTAGACCTGAAGCCAAAATTTTCAATTACGCAAGGTTGGATAACAATAAACATATTCATGTTTTTGCACAACCACTCCCATCTAAATGTAATTACACTGAATCAGCAAAGAACATCCAGCTATTATGAAACCTTTTAACCACTTTGTTTGGTGATTGTGCAATGCAGACAAATTAACAATGCATATGGAATGAATCCTGATGCCTCAGTGGAGCCCTGAAATAGCTCTGTTTAATAATGCAGTGAACGTCCATTCATAGATGCTTATGACCGAGACAAAGCTCCTGGAATACTAATGCTACGACACGCTGTCAAACAGACTATGTGCTTCTCTGGAATCCACAGAGTGAGTTTGGTAATGTTTGGTAAAATGAGGCATTAGCAAAAAATCAGAACGATGTTCTTTTCTGTTTTACAGACAATAACTTACTGGGAGATGTTGACTGTGTTGTTAATGTTGAATGTTTTTATATTTATGGTTGTGGAGAATGGAGGTTAGCCCTGCTGTTCTCAGCTAGAACGTCACAGGTTTATGTCGTGGATGGATGGAGGGATGGAAGGATGATTGGATGGATGGATGGATGGATGGATGGATGATGGATTGGTAGCTGGATGGATGGGTGGAATGATAGAGTATTGAATGGATGGACAAAAATTGATGGAAGATGAATGTATGTATGTATTTTGGTATTTTATTTATTGATTATTTAAAAGGGACAATGCACATTAATAAACAAACAATGCTGTAAATGAGCAGATTTAGCCAAAAGAAGCTAATTTTCATCTGGTGTCCCTGCGCCAGATTTTAAAAAGCAACTTAAAATGTAAAATATATTCAAAACATGACAAAAGAGAACAAGTATGACAAATAACAAAATAATTACTGATAAAACAAAGCAACAAGTCTGGACTAAAACTTCCACACAGTAATATTAGAACAGGAACACATTTCAAATGAAATAGTTAATCTATACTTAACACGAGAAACAAACAATGTACAAAAATCAAAATAAAATGAAATAAAATAAAAGTTTTTGTTGTTTTACCTGCCGTGGAAAGGGGGTGTATGTGCCATGTTGGATGGATGGATAGATGGATGCAAAGAATAATGGATGGACAAAAATCGATGGAGGGTTTAATGGATGGATGTATGGATGGATAGAGTAATGGATGGGTGGACAAAAATGTGTTCAATGGATGGATGGATGGACAGATCGATGGATGGATGGGTGGATGGTTGCATGAATGGATAAAGTAATGAATGTATGAACAAGAATTGGTTCAATGGATGGATGGACAGATTAATGGATGGTTTAATGAATAATGAATGAATGCATAGTTGCATAGATGGATGGATTAATTGATGGACGATGCGATAGATGGATGTGATAGACGGATGCGATAGGTGGATGTGATGAGCGGGTCTTTGGATCATTTCACGAAGAACTTAAATGAGAGGTTAACAGTTGCTGCTGTTAGCAAAGTTAGCTTCTATTAGCTTTGTCTTCAAGTCAAAGTCAAACCTTTCTAAAAAAACAAAAAAAAACTTTCCATAGCATTAAATTCCACTGGGGAAATCAAATTCTATAATCTCAACTATAAATAGCAGCATCATGTTGAATCTCTTGCATTAGAATATTGCAAGTGATAGCTACACAGTGATAGCTACACAGTGATAGCTACACAGTGATAGCTACACAGTGCTAGCCTAGCAGTGATAGCTACACAGTGATAGCTACGCAGTGATAGCTACACAGGGCTAGCCTAGCAGTGATAGCTACACAGTGATAGCTACACAGTGCTAGCCTAGCAGTGATAGCTACACAGTGATAGCTACACAGTGATAGCTACACAGTGCTAGCCTAGCAGTGATAGCTACACAGTGATAGCTACACAGTGATAGCTACGCAGTGATAGCTACACAGTGCTAGCCGAGCAGTGATAGCTACACAGTGCTAGCCGAGCAGTGCTAGCCTAGCAGTGATAGCTACACAGTGCTAGCCTAGCAGTGATAGCTACACAGTGATAGCTACGCAGTGATAGCTACACAGTGATAGCTACGCAGTCATAGCTACACAGGGCTAGCCTAGCAGTGATAGCTACACAGTGATAGCTACACAGTGATAGCTACACAGTGCTAGCCTAGCAGTGATAGCTACACAGTGATAGCTACACAGTGATAGCGACACAGTGCTAGCCTAGCAGTGATAGCTACACAGTGATAGCTACACAGTGATAGCTACGCAGTGATAGCTACACAGTGCTAGCCGAGCAGTGCTAGCCTAGCAGTGATAGCTACACAGTGCTAGCCGAGCAGTGCTAGCCTAGCAGTGATAGCTACACAGTGCTAGCCTAGCAGTGATAGCTACACAGTGATAGCTACGCAGTGATAGCTACACAGTGATAGCTACACAGTGATAGCTACGCAGTGATAGCTACACAGTGCTAGCCGAGCAGTGCTAGCCGAGCAGTGATAGCTACACAGTGCTAGCCGAGCAGTGCTAGCCGAGCAGTGCTAGCCTAGCAGTGATAGCTACACAGTGCTAGCCGAGCAGTGCTAGCATAGCAGTGATAGCTACACAGTGATAGCTACGCAGTGATAGCTACACAGTGCTAGCCTAGCAGTGATAGCTACACAGTGATAGCTACGCAGTCATAGCTACACAGTGATAGCCTAGCAGTGATAGCTACACAGTGATAGCTACACAGTGCTAGCCGAGCAGTGCTAGCCTAGCAGTGATAGCTACACAGTGATTGCTACGCAGTGATAGCTACACAGTGATAGCCTAGCAGTGATAGCTACACAGTGATAGCCTAGCAGTGATAGCTACGCAGTGATAGCTACACAGTGATAGCTACACAGTGCTAGCCTAGCAGTGCCAGTTTAGCAGTGCCAGCTTAGCAGTGCTAGCTTAGCAGTGCTAGTTTAGCAGTGCTAGCTTGGTTCTATGCTTCTATTGGAAGCTGGATATGAACTTGTGAAAAAGTCTTAGTCAATGTGTATCAATGATCTTATCCAACAACCAAGCAGCTCAAACCCCCATAAAAGTAGAAAATCCCCTTTATTTTACCCTGTAGAGTTGTGTACACTGTGTTTGATATAAATACTGAGGCTTACTTATGTCTGTACATTTATATTTTTGTTTTCCCACATAGGTTAAAGTGAGTGTACTCAATCATAAACTCTGACTGTAATAAACAAAAGACAGTAACTCCCACGCCTTTATCCGGAGGTTTGTCTGAGTGTCTGTTTTTGCTTCTGTGTACTTTATTCTCCAGATGCCCTCGAATGACTCCTCGAAGGAGGAAAAGTCCACATTTGATTAATCTGTGCTTTTCCTTGAGAGACTTTAATTACACGTGACTTGTGTCCTTAGTAAACCTCACTTCCACCTCCAGGCTTTCATGTTGACGCTCTGCAGCTTCAACAAAAACAAAACCATTAAAGAACACATTTTCTTCATGGAGTGAGGAAGAAGAGTTCCAACAGGCTGGAGAAACTAAAGTCATGTTTATGGGGGGTCGATTGTAAAGTTGCACATGTTAAAATAAAAAGAAACGTTTTGCAACATTTAGTGACAAAGCCACGTTCAAAAAACATGGGTGAATTTGTTTTATGTTACTTTTGACCAGATTTAGAGTAATATTTGTAATAATCTTGAAAAAATACAATGTCAATGTTAAATATAAATGTAAATGTTAAATCTTAATGTTAAATGCTGAATTTAAATCTAAATATGAAATCTAAATACAAATGTTAAATCTAAACGGGAAATCTAAATCAAATCTAAATGTTAAATTTAAATGTAAATGTTAAATCTAAGTCTAAATGTTAAATTTAAATCTATATGTTACATCTAAGTCTAAATGTTCAAACTAAATGTTAAATATAAATTCTAATCTAGATGTAATGGGTGAAACTAAATGTTTAGCTAGTATACAAATTTGCCGGAAGTACTAAAATAAAAGCTAATTCCGGTGAATTTGCATATTAGTTAAAAATGCAGTTTCACCCGTGACAATTAAATTTAACATTTACATTTAGATTCAACATTTAGATTTAGATTCAACATTTACATTTAGATTAAATATTTAGATTTAACATTTAAGAATTAAAGTAAATGATGAGTATCTTAGCGTGCGTGACTTTTGCCGCCCTATGCATGTGTACCTTGAGTATGACTTTAGATTATTTAAATCTTTTCAGGCACTGCTTGTAGTGTCATGGTTTCAGTATCAATATAACCACAACACATGAATCTGTTTGAATTCATTGTTGAGTATCTCTGATACAACAAAGATTGCTGCTGTGACCTTAAATTTCACTTCCATGATGCATAAGAGCAGCATAATGCTCATTCTGTGAGAATAAAATCATGTAAATGGGTAAAAGAAGCAGAACATGAAAGCAAAGAGCTGACGTTTTGTTTGTTTTGTTGCTCTCAGGTCACTGCAGGTCAAAACTGCACCTCTGTCCTTAATTCACCTCTGAATTTTTAATCATTTTGCCTGGAACTCTGCGTTAAAATGAACCCAGGTGCATGTATAGCTCTAAGGTGACGCTTCACTGACCAATAAACACACTCTGACAGCTGCCAACGCTCTAGTCAACATTAGATGATTGTTTTAATGACCAAATACAACTTAATGCTTGTTTCTACACCATGAGAACAATGCATTTTCAGGGCCAGGAAACACAGAAATTAGTATTACGTGTTGTAAGACAGAAGGAGAAATGTGTCATATGACACAATAACACCAGTAATATTAAATTAAAAAAATACATTCTGAAAGCATTGATGGTTTGAAAACAGCAGCCCTGCCATCTAAAGTTCAATGGCTGTCTTTGCAGCTTGTATTTCAGAACGTGTTGAGGAAATCCCAGGATTTTATTTGGGATTATCTTGTCAGATCAATAAATGGTGAACACAATGTACTGAGAATGTATTTGTTTTCCTAAGCTAGTTTAGAATCAGCCATGACAGAGCCCAACATGGTAAAACAAGACAAGATCCAGCTCATGTGAGATGTATTAGAGCTGATAAATAACAACCATAAATGTAACGACACCCGAATAATGATTAAAAAAAAAAAATTCTAATAAAACCTGAAAAGTAATAACTGGGCAATAATGTAACAAAGTGCTGAGCCCAAAATGTAAAAACTGTATATATATATATATATAACACTAATGAAATAATAATAAAAGATAATTAAAGCACTTCATAGCATTTTATATATATCATGAGTATGGCAGACCATTTAGGAAATTAAATATATATATATATATAGATATAATATATATATATATATATATATATATATATATATATAGTATATTTATAAGAAAAGTTTGGATAGATTTTTACAAACGCAAGCTGGATTTGTGAAAATATGACATAATTCTTACATTTTACATATGTGACATGATACACGATTAGTTAAAAGTTGTTTGCTAGTAGCTAGCAAAACAGGAAGATGATCATTTTCACTAAAAGTGATCAACGTCAATCAAAAATTGGAAAAGAACGGGAAAGTGAGGAACCAGTTAAAAGTATATGGAAGCTACACAAGACTACGGACAGGTGGTCTTAATGTTATGGCTGATTTTTAAAAATGAAGCTATCTCAAGAAAAGCAGGCTCACATAATGACATGTTTTAATACTTTATTAACACAAAAATTATTATTATTATTTCTAAAGACCTTAAAGCAATATAGTGGCTTTACAAAACATAAGACAATAATATATCTCGAGTTGGTGTAAAATTGTTGTCATAATAAATGTGTTTTATCCCTTTCAGATCATAATAATAACAGCAGGAGGAAGGATGCCAGTTATTTACAGCTTTAGATTAATCTTACAATTTTTTTTGTCCTCCCTATCTTAAAATAATATGCACAATTTAAACAAAAAAAACACAGTAAACAACAAACAACTTAACACTTTGGCTTACGTACACCTTATGCTTTTTTTTTTTTTTTAACATTACAATGACAGGGATATCAGGTGTTAGCTACACTCTTTGGCAGGTGATTGTTTTCATAGTGTTCAGCAGAGGTTCTCAATATGTGGGGCGGGACACAAAAGTAGGTTGTGAAAAATAATAATAATAAAAGACCGAATGCTTTTATTTGAAGGGGATTGTGTATTCACATATTTAACAATTTGTGAAACTAATATTAATTTCCTTCCAATTACAATGTTTCTTTTATTTCTTTTTAACTCTTTCTGAGAGCTTATTGTTCATCCAAAGTTATTAACCAATCAAACATGTTAGCGTTATTAAAGTTAGCGGTAAGAGGTGCTCCCAGTCACAGATATGATCAGGATTAAAGGGTTTCCAACATTGAAGAAGCTAAACAATAACTACATAAAAGCATGGTTGCAGGGACTAATGTATCAGTAAACATTTACAGTTCAAGGCTGGATGAAGAAATAATACATTAGAAGAAATTGATAAAAAGAAGAGGAATAGAAAAAGTACCATGTTTTCCAGATTACACTTTGCATGGAAGTAAATCGGTTCGTTTCCAATAAATGTACAATTTTTCGGGAAAAATCCACAGATAAGTCGCCCCCAGTTATACGTTGCATGCCCAGATACTAGGCTGTTTTGAATGGGCTAGCTGCAATGCTAACTAACAACAAACTCAACACACAAAAACAAAAAAACAAAAACAATACAACCGCTTTCCCTGAAGGAAATGCAAATGAGGATGCAGGTGCTGGTCGCTGCATTAGGTTAGCCTCGCGTTAGCATTAGCATCAACCTAGCGTTAGCATTAGCATCATCAGGTAGAACATAATTGGAACACTTATGATGCCGAGCAGCCTCACTATTGTCATTGCTGTACTTCATTATTATAGTTATTATTAATATTATTATTCCGTCCTATTTTTTTAATCTTCTTCTTCCGTCCATCTACTCACTTTTCAACTTTTTAAACTATCTAATTTGTTTTTTGGGAATACTGATGATGCCGAGCAGCCTCACTATTGTAATCGCTGTAGTGACATCATCACTGCTGATGACATCATCAGTTGAAAACAATGTTTTAACAGAAGTTCTACAGTGTTCTGCATCCTCACTAATTAGCACCATTTTAGGCTAATAGCATGCTTTTTTCTTAATGTGACAAGCTATTGTAAGAAGAAGTCAATAGCTACAGACACCTGCTCCTCCTCACTGCTCCATGTCTGCATATCAATTCATTTACAGCTTTTTATGGCTAATTATTACTGCTGCTGCTGCTAGCTTGCTACGCTAACTGTCCATCAGCTCTACTTTACCGGGACGAAACCAGAGTCCACTTTTTCTTTCCGCCCTTGAGCACAATCAGACAAAGGAACTAAATGTGGTGATTTGGATACATCATGCTAGCTATTATATTGTTTTTAGGAATCAAATGTAAACAGACTTTTCCTTGGTTAAAAGTTAAAATTCACATTTTTAGTCCCTAGATAGTGCTGCTGAAAAGTCCACAGGTAGGTCGCTCCACCGCATAAGTCGCGTCCTCAAACAGATGCAAGTATTGCAGTAGAAAAAAAGCACAAACAAAGTTAGATAGGTTAAAAACTAGCAAAGAAATGCTAGCGTGAAAAAGGCAAAATGGTGAAGAAAATGTGACGTACAAACACTGCAAAGCAACTTATACAAATTGCCGTGTGTCGTAATGAAGTTTTCGTAAGAACCTTAAAGGATTTAGGATGAATTTATACATGTGTGAAAGGAAGCTAGATTTAAACATACTGAGCTTTTTGGTTTATGTTTTTTGTTTGTTTTTGCTTTGAGTTTTTTTTTTTTGCTTGCCACTTATAAATGTTATGTATTTTTTCAATTCATCAGAAATTATTCAACCTTTACACATTTTTTTTTTAGGCACAAAGCCTTTTAACATGTATATTTTGCCCAGTCTGGAGAACATTGTTTATTAGGTGAAGGCATTATAGGAAGTTATATGATATCTGCATGTGTGTTGCATCTTGGAACAAGTGCTCTTCTTTGGCAGTTCAGTACTGTAATATCCATCTTTAATTCTCTCCGATGTGTCTTTAAACAGTGGATATCAGTCATTTTAACTCATTTAGTTGCTTGCTTACATGTTATATTTGTGTGTGTGTGTGTGTGTGTGTGTGTGTGTGTGTGTGTGTGTGTGTGTGTGTGTGTGTGTGTGTGTGTGTGTGTGTGTGTGTGTGTGTGTGTGGCTCTTCAGGTGTGTCTCTTCATGTGCAGAGCCAGGTGGTCCGAACGTGAGAAGGCCCTGTGGCACAGCACACACTCGTAGGGTTTTTGACCTGTGTGCTTGCGGTAGTGTCGAGTCAGCTCGTCTGAACGAGCAAATTTCCAGCTGCAGCCGTCCCAGGAACACTGGTACGGCTTTTCTCCTGATGGTAGAGGACGACAAAGGTGATCAGGCAAACTCTGGAGCATGCATTTAAAATACTGATGTTAGAACATCTGTGTGGATTATAACTTAGGTTAGTGGTTCCCAAACTGGGGGAGGAGCAAGAACAGTCTTACTGAAGATTGAGCAGAATTTTGATTAGAACATCTGTCCAGATTGTTCCTATTTTTTGAACATCTGTGTGGATCCTAAATGATGTTAGAGCATCTGTGTCAATCATAACCTTGTTTATAGAACATCTGTCTGGGTTGTGACTATTGTTTGAACATCTGTCGAGATCAGGACTATTGTTTGAACATCTGTCAAGTGGGTGACTATTGTTTGAACATCTGTCTGGGTTGTGACTATTGTTTGAACATCTGTCGAGATCAGGACTATTGTTTGAACATCTGTCAAGTGGGTGACTATTGTTTGAACATCTGTTTGGATAATGACTATTGTTTGAATATCTGTCAAGTGTGTGACTATTGTTTGAACATCTGTTAAGTGTGTGACAATGATTTAAACATCTGTCCGGATCGTGACTATTGTTAGAACATCTGTCTGGATCGTGGTTGAACATCTGTCTGGATTGTGACTATTTGAACATCTGTGTGGATCCTGAATGATGTGAGAACATCTGTGTCAATCATAACCTCGGTTATAGAACATTTGTATGGATCATGACTATTGGTTGAACATCTGTCTGGGTTGTGATTATTGTTTAAACATCTGTCTTGATTGTGACTATCTGAACATCTGTGTGGATCCTGAATGATGTGAGAACATCTGTGTCAATCATAACCTTAGTTATAGAACATCTGTCTGGATCTTGAATATTGATTGAACATCTACCAAACGCCATCACATGACACGGATTCAGACTTCAACATAAAAGTCATCAGACTAAACAGCCTCAGACGCAAAACACGAAATTACGTTGTATTTTGAAGAAACCGGAAAAACCCATGACGTCATCAGATACGAGAGTAAGTTTAAATGTTTTAAAAGTTAAAAGTTAAGGGCTGCTTGATATGGACCAAAACTCATATCTCAATAGTTTTTCTTAATATGGCGATATACAATATCAATTTTGATAATTTTATTTCAAATGAAATCTCACTATAAAGACAATTCTGGGTTAAATTTGCTGATGCAAAATGCCACACAGACACATTTATGAACACCTAGCTGCACAATATTAGCCACTTTTGGCTTTTTCTCCTATAAGGGACAGCATGTGTGAGTGAGTTCTCTAGTGTAGCTTGTTTAGGGAAAGGTCTGGGTTAGAACGCACTCACTAATCCATTTAACTGTGCTTTACATGCAGTTCTGAGAAGTAGGAAAAGCAGCAACACCTAAAACAAGAAAAATATATATGTCGATATTGTAATTTTCTAATATCGCCAAAATAAAACACCTGATACATCTTGAATCTTAGTATATTGCCCAGCCCTACCGAGCTGTGTGAACATGGCGTACCTGTGTGTGTGCGGAGGTGGGCCTTGAGGTGTGAACTCTTTGTGTAGGTCTTGCTGCAGCCCGGGTATTCACAGCGGTGGACTGCAGGCTTCTTCCTCTCCGGTGGTCTCCGGCCACGCTTCCCCTCCTCCCCACCAGGGGGCAGCTGTGGTCTCATTAGCAGGGGCTGGTGTGGGGGGGGCAGAATGCCTGTGGTCTGGCTGCGTGGGTAGTCACAGAAAAGGCCGGTGGTGTTAGCGAGGTGGGGCACGTAGCTGTAGTGTCGGGGGTCCGGGGTGAGGTTCTGAGTGGGGAGGAACCGGCCGTCGGGGAGGGTCGCCATGGAGGGGTGCTGCTGGGGGTAATAGGGGCTGAAATCCCAGGGAGCAGCTTTATTAAGGTTCCCTCTGCTGTGTCTTTCCACGCCCCCTACCTGGAGGAAGTCAAACTGAGCCACGTTGTGAACATTGGAGAATAATTGACCTCCTGATTGGTTGTCACTATAACCTGGGTGGTAGACGTCCGGCTCCACGGCCAGGCTTTCTACAGGCGACATGAGATTTGTCATTAAACCCGTATTGTTCACCTGCGGGCTCTCCTGTCCCACTGCATCCTTAACCACGCCTTCATCTTGATAGGCTCTGTGTGGGTTGAGTGGAAGCAGCCTTTGGTTGTTGTTGTTGTTGTTTTCCAGGCAGGGATTGAGTTCTGTTGAATGGTTGCTCCACTCAGATAGTAGGAACTCAATGTTCCAAGATGTTGTGCTGTCATCGTCCAGGAGCTCTTCTGTCACCTGCTGGGAATCCTGCAGCTGCTCCGAACCGCTCGGTGAGCGTTTGTTACCAGAATCGTGGAGAGCGAGAGAGCCTTCATCAGCCTTCCACACCTGGACGGATAAAATGGAGCAATTACTTTAAAAAATGCTTGAAATAAAATCTGTTTTGGAATCTAGCTTGAAGAAGTTCACAGGCCAGCCTTCGCAATAAGGCCACCATATTGGAGATGGACCCTAGGCTGACGGAAAATTGCGCTCAGCCGGGCTGAACTGTACAGAATGAAGCGATCAAGATCATGTTTCAACGCCTTATTTGCCCCCCCCCCCCCCCCCCATCCCCTCTCCCTCCCACGCAGTGGCAGCAGGAGGGGAGCTGCACGGACGCGCCCCCCAGCACAATTAACAAATATAGTAATATATATATACAGTATATTGAGCACAACACAAAGTTTTTGCAGTAATGCAGTTATTCCTCTTACAAAAATGCTTAAAATTGTCAGCTTCATCCTTCTTGAAATCAATTGCCTTAGTTTGATTAAACATATTTAAAACACAATATTAATGTATTAAAGCGTTGTCTACTTCATTTCACTGTTGCTAATCGTGAAAGCTTTCTTAATCAATTACTTAATCTAATAATAAAAAACAGAATCATTAGAATATTCAATTAAATAAATAAATCAATAGCAGCAGCTCTCGATTAAACTTGATTCATTTAATTTTATTTTTAGAAAAGTAAGTAAACAAATTCTAACCACATTTGAAAAAACTAGACACTAAATGTGAACAAAAAATGTCGGAACTACATTTAGAATAATTTTATTCAAGTAATGATTACGTTTGAAGAGAGTGGTGTGAATGGGCGGGACTTGACAAATATTGAGCCAATCAGAAGTCTGTATGGGCTGTTACTGTCCAACATAGTTCGGTTGAGCTGCCACTGTGCAAATTGGCGGGAGGAAAAGAAAATACTAAGTAAACAATTAAAACACGTTGATCTAAATCTACTATGAGTTATAAAGTCATCTTATTTATAAAAGTGTTTATTTCACTTTATTAAAATGCTTATAGCTATTTAATTGATTACATTATTTGTGTTTAATAAAAATAGACATTTTCTGATGACAAAAGTAAATTAAAATGTTGGTTAAATTAAAACACAAGCCTAAAGACTAAATTCAAACTTGGTAACTAGTTACAGTAGATTCTCTTCATCACACTTTGCCACCATCTAGTGGTTTAAATATAAACTAAATTCATGTTACTGTAAAAGTTTGTCTTGATTCGGGTTTAATCAAAATACTTCGGCGCTAATTTGATTTATTTTATTATTCTGAATAATTAAATATTGCAATTAGATAATAACTATTATCGTGATTTTAATTTACTCATTTTCCATATCCAAAACCAAAAGTTGAACACTTCTAGAAACATGAGTAAAAGTATTAAAACATCACTAGTTTATCTACATTGCACATTAAAGTGGTACATTACATATTATGTATCACGCTTTTAACCATCATGATTATGGGACGTTTAATTTTCTTATTTCCCTCATCCAAAAGTTGAAATATTGATGAAGGAAGAAGTCTGACATTATTTTCAACTGTGCAATAAAAGTTCACTACACTACAAGTAGTGTTGACCTATGATGACACAAAAAAAAATTAAATAAAAAATCAAATCTGGGGCGAGAAATCTATCTTTATTATTGTCACAAAAAGTCGCAAAATATTGTAAATCAATATTTCTTTCCCACCACAAGTAAATTATTACATAAGTTGGTATATATACTAATATCCTCCCACTCCAAACTCCAAAAGACAGAAATAACTTCAAAAGCAGTCAATCTTAAACAGTCACAAAAAGAAGATCTTATCTAAAAAAAAACGTTTAAACTGTACCAGATAAGGAAAATGTCTCATTATTTTTCCGTCCAGTCAGCTTCGGCTTAATCAAGATCTGTTCCAGTGACTTAAATTCCTGTTAAAATAATGTCTGCATTTACCGCCACAAGGAAAATCTGAATAAATACCCCAGTTTCAATCAAAATAAATATACTGTATGCAACACATCAAATCATCTTTCACTGAAAAATCTCTTTGGACAAAAAGATCGAACCACCAAAATAAAATAACTTTCACAACTTTTTTTCTTTTTTAGTCAGTAAATAATTCTGATACTCAAGGAGTAATATAAAAACATATATAATAACATTAAGGTATGAAGTTTCTAATAAAAAAAACTCCTTTTTGTGTTTTTAAATGCATGACAAACTGAAGCAAAGGATGAATTTAATTATTGAGAATATAATAGAAAAATTAACAACTGAACATTTCCAAAGTTTGTTGTTTGGTCCATATTTTTATTATTATTAAGATCTTTTGATATTTTCAAATTACACTCAAAGATATGGGAATTATATCTGATCTTTACAAACTTTATTTTTCTGCTTTTTTGATCAACTTTACTGACAACATTAAAAAAAGATACATTCATACAAGACAAATACAGAATATTGTATATGCAATTTCCCTTTATTCTTACAGTTTTGTTGTAGAATAATTGACAATATTATTGTAATTTTGCACCAAAATGTTCTCCTCTTTGACTCTGAAAGAATGAAACTTATGAATTACTTACTTTCATGTTTTCACCGCAGTGTGGAAGGTTGGTGAAGGAGCTGAATGAAGGAAGCACAGCCTGGGTGACAGCCATCAAACACTGGAGAAAAACGTCTTTTCTTTGGTTTCTTAAATCTCTCCTTTTTTCCCCTCCTGATTCCCACTTTTTATTATTATTATTATTATTATTATTATTTTATTATTATTACATGTGTCCCTGAGCTAACAGTATGTCAGACCCAATGTTCCTCCATGTTCGTCCATCCACACGATAGAAAAAGTGACACAAACTTCTTTTTGGCATTCCTCCTCCTTTCGCTATCTCTTCCAACTCTCTCTTGTCTATCTCTGTCAGCTGCAAGTCCCACTTCAAATCTCTCGTTTTCATGCAGGTCTTGACCGTTAGGAGGGGGAGCGTGAAGCGTGAGTGGCTGTTTCCTTTCCTTTACATCTTTAAACTGCTGATTTTTAATTATAACAAATGCCTCCCCAATCTCACCTACGGTCAGTGTTCTGTTGAGGTCCAAACGGCCTCAGAAACATCCAATTGCAAGATACATTAAAAAGAAAACCTAATTTGTGCAGCTTATCTTTATTTTATGTTACAATTATTACTGGTAACACATTCTAATTAACAAGTTTAACTGCTTATAAATTGTTAAACTCCAGTTTCTCATTGGAAAATGGAAAATAAAAGTAATTTTACCGTACAGACATAAATTAATCCCACAAATTATTGAGATCCTAAACCAGTGTTTTCAAAAATGGGGTTGTGACCCCATGTGGGGTGGTCTAGAATTAAAATGGGGTCACCTGACATGTCTATAGCACCGTAATTGGTGAAACAAACTCTACTGATTACAATTACATACATTTCTAAACGTTTAAAAGTAGTATTGATTTTTAAATGAACACATCACACACAAAACATAACTTTCTCAAATATAAATCTCTCATTTTAGTTCAAGGACCAAATACAGACCAGTTCAATCACAAGTGGGCCACAGGTTTATGTGGGAAAACTAACAATTTCAACATTAATATTGTGCCTAAATGTGCACTTAGAGTTATAAATCAGACATAAAATACTGAAGGCATCAACAATATTTACAGTATCTATAAAGCAAGGAATGTCTGTCTGTGTGTGTGTTCCTCAAATATCTCTGCTGATCAGGATCAGACTGACCGGAGACTTTCAACATGGCCGCTGCTTGGTTCAAGGTTGTGCAACGTCAGATTTGTTTGGACTGTAATGATACCGTTATTTAATTATTTGATAAAATTGTCCAACGGGAACGGACAATTTCATTACATGACATGATCACTGTGGATTGAGCCTTTAATGGCTTTGATCACACGGAACTGTTGGCCGGGTTAAAGGCAGCCGGTGGGCGTACCAGAGCCAATCACTAGATGGACAGCGGGGCAGAGGGCGGTCAGTGTACGGTCGGGGTCAGCCTGTCCCGGACGGAGGCGCCGCGGCGGCCCGGGGCTGGGCGCCGTCCGTACGTGTGTGTGTTTAATTCAGATTTAAAATTGCATTAGGAATTAAGTGTTTACAAGGTCAGTTTAAAGAGGATTTAACTTTTATTCTGAATTAAAGCTCCCATGTCAACCATCCATAAAGAAGCTACTTAACCTCCCACTTTTCTATAGCAACACATACTTTCTACGAACACTGCACTAGTCTGAGCAGTAAGTGACAGATACTTAAATGTCCTTTGTTTTTGTTATTTTTTTTTACCAATTTTTATTTCATTTGGGGGGATTTTGTTGAATAATTTAAGAAAAATTTCAGGATTTGGGAAAAAATTGAGAAATTACTCAATGAATGACTTTTCACTTTCTCCAGCAGGCCAAATTGGATGCTCTGAAGGGCCGGACTTGGCCCCCGGGCCTTGAGTTTAACACGCATTGTAAATCAAATATGAAATAAACCATGTGACCAAAAAAAAGACGAGCTGAGCATCTGTTGTACATGTGTACAGATAGATCTAGAGCCGATCCTGCTGCTAATGGTGGAGTAATTGTCACTTCCCAGTGAAGGCCGTGGTGCTGCTGCTTCTGAGAAGGCCTGAGTGTGAAAGGTGATTATATTGGAGCTGCTGCTTATCTGCTGATGCGGGGCTAAAGCAGGTTGCTGTCGTCTCACAGATAATGATATCCTGACTGCTGCTGATCTCAGATGACCGACACACCACTGATAACGACTCTGTCTCTGCCTCCGACTGCATGCACAACGCATCCAGAGTGAAGACCAGTTTATGACTCCGTCTGTTATGGTGTTCAGTTACAGTCAACTTCCGACGACATTAAAAACACTTTAAAAAATGCTTGTTTCCATGAATTACTATCAACAATTCTAATGTGTTATACCAGAGGTCTGCAACCTGCGGCTCTGGAGCCTCATGTGGCTCTTTGACTCTTTTGCAATGGCTCCCTATAGCTATAAAAATAATTAAAATAACAAATTGTTATTTCTTACAGAGCCAAATAAAATCATAATATATTTTCAACCTGTGCAATAACTCTGTCACCTTCTTATTTCACCTCCTGCAACAACTACAGACCATCAACTTTCCTCACATCTATAGGTAACCTTAAGTTTTAAATCCCTGGTAAGATAACTAAACCAACAAAAGACTTTCTGGAGGAATATATAGACTTAATTTGTAAGGGTAAATATTTAATTAATTGCCAATGTGCCGGTTTAATATGCATGCTTGATATGTTGCAAGAACTTAGCAATTAGCATGTGTTGACCGACATGATCACGTGTTATCAAATCCAAGTTATTTTTGTAGCCCTTCAAAGACATTAACTCGTCCATATCTTGGGTCCATATCTTTAAACAGAGACATTAAACTGTTGAAATCACATTCCTCAAATTTTGTGTGGCCCTCAAAACAAATCTCCCAAAAATTGCATTTTAAGCAGGTGGAATCAATATAGTCCAATATAATCTACAAAATAGCTTGAAAAAAAAAAAACAAAACTCAGAAAATGACTGCAAAATTAACAGTGTCAACATAAATAACAATAGGAATGCGGAAAAATATTCCCAAAATACATAAAATGACTCATGAAACAAACAAAATAACAAGACATCTGCAATCATGCACTCCAAATACGCACAAGATGCCAACAAAATGAAACACATAAAGGATGGAAAAATCTACAAAAAAAATAATAATAATAATGATAATATTAATAATAAATAAAGAAAATGAGAGAAATACATAAAAAGACAAGAAAAAAACGATATACCAACAACAACACACACACAATGACTCATAGAACACACAAAATGACAAGTCATGTCATGTCAAAGACATTTTATAGACTTAAATCGTTTTCTTAGAAAGAAAAGCAAACCATTGAATAGAAAAACTATTTCATTCCAAAAAATACTTAATTTTAAAATTGTGAAGTTGTTTTTAAACAACACATCAATAAAGAAAAATATAGTTACCGTTGTAGAAAGCAAAAACGTGTGCGTCCATCTTGTGGTCACTTCCGGTTCCTGCGTTTTTATGGTTTTGGGAAAAAAAAAAAAGAATAAATATAATTAGACCTCTCCTTTGTAAGCTTTACACTTTTCAGTAATTGAAAAAGAGATTGATTAAAAAAATGTAATGTTGTAAAAAAATTTAATTAAATGGTTGGGAACGAAACTGTTTTTTTATTGCCGCTGTTTTGTTACTTGGTAACCATAGCAACGGAGCGCTGGGTCCGCCTGATTAGCTTTCTGCGTGTTTTACGACTCCCTGAATGACGTAAAAGAAATATGGTAACTATGTCTTTACTTTATATGATTTTAAGAAATAGTTGTTTTTAATTTATCATCCTTAACTTTGTGTTGTATTATCGAAAGTCGT
The DNA here is from genome assembly GCF_900634775.1 of Gouania willdenowi. NCBI lineage: Eukaryota > Metazoa > Chordata > Actinopteri > Blenniiformes > Gobiesocidae > Gouania > Gouania willdenowi. The sequence continues at coordinate 41,416,879 of NC_041044.1, forward strand.
GTTTTACTATAGCCTTCCTTCTTTGGAGCTAAAACACACCCATATGCTTTATAATTTAATGAAAATATTTCTAATTTTAATTGTGTAATATGCCTACTAGTGGATCCATTTCACAGGAAAAAAGTTATTTAATTAGCACATAGCCAATTTGAATCTATGTATGGCCCTGAAGTAAAAAAAAAACACGTGATTTTAAGTCTTTATCTTCACTATATTGATCCATGGATCAATTAATCTGCATATTTCAAATGTAAAAATTTCTTAAAAATCTCACAATTGAACAACAACTCAAAAAACAAGATGGCAAGAAAAATTACAGGAAAAAAAATACTCAAAATGACTCCAAAAACACAAGCGGGAATGGTGTTTTTACAGTAACCACACGAAGAGTGAAAGTTTACTCTATTTATACAGACTGATGCTAAAATCAATTATTTGCCTTGGATCTTTATTTACAGTTTACATGATAAGCAGATTCATATCTGGACATGATGAACAAGCGAGTTTTTTTACTTTAGAATATTAATTCAATATCTTTGATTCTTATAGACACTGTTGAGTCATCCTAAAGACTTAATAACCACATGCACTTTTCAGATGGATTTGTCCTTGTTCTATAGAAAATTACCATAAAAACTCACAAATTAACAACAAAATTTCCAAAAATTAAAAGAAAAAATACACAAAATGACAATGAGAACACACAGAAATAATAACAAGACACACATAATGACTCAAAAAACACACAAGACATAAAAAAAGTCCAGAAATGACAGAAAAATACACAAATGATAGGATATAACTTAATTGTTTTCTTTGTTCATTGCAGGTAGAATGTGGGACAATGATTAAAACAAGGCAACATTTTAATAGAAAATATATTATTCTTTCAAATGTTAGTTATTTTTAAACAATACATTAATGAAGAAAAGGAACAACACAAAACTGAGATTATATAAGCATATTTACATATTTATCTGAACATAATGAACAAATCGTTCATACGGACACTGCTGAGTCATTCCAGAGACTGAATAATTAAGCTGGTAACCAACACGTGCACCTTTCAGATGGATTCATCCTCAGACTTTACCGCTGCCAGAGGACTGTGGAGCAACCCCAGTGTGGTTCAGAGCAAGGAGAGCCGGCAACTGCTGCAATGTGAGAAAACAAACATACAGTGTGTTCCAAAGGTCTGAGATCATTAACAGTTCCATACCCACTGATCCAGGAGTGTCACATGACCTTTGAAGACGTCAGCAGCGAAAAGAGACAATGTCAAACATACGGTTGTGGAAAAATTAGTGATTTTAGTTCAACTTAATTCAGCTTTTTGCAGAAATTGTTAATATCTGTGAAGTTCAAACTGTTTTAAAGAGAGTTGTTCGTGAACGTTTAGCCTTGGTCTGTTGAGTTTGACATAATTAATAGAAACAAGCTGGTTTATTTTTCACGTCAGACACAATAAAAGGAAATGTGTCTTTTTTTGGAAAATGAAAGTTGACACATTTTGGCTTTGAATTTTTTTTTTATTCACAATTAGTGTTTTATATACTGTAAAAAGAGAATTTTGACATTTTTTTGGTAATACAGTATCTACATTTTATGAATATTGTAGATCAGATATGGGTAACAGGTGACCCGAGGGCCCTTGGTCTGTTTGGCCCTCAAAGTAACACCAAAAACATACAGTGATACACAAAAATATACAACATTTATTCTAAAAACACACAAAACTGCAATAAAAATAACAGAAAAATGCACAAAACGACAAAAAATACACATATATAACAGAAAACAACACAAATTGATTCCAAAAGACCAAAAACAAAGAAAAAGTTTACAAAATGTACAAAACCACGTGACAGAACAACAAAAATACACAAAAAATGACCAAAGAACATGCAAAATAACTGATAAAAAACAACACAAATTAACTCAAAAGAGAGAAAAGCCATTCTCAACTGGTGGGTCAGGACCCAAAAGTGGGTCGCGGACCTGTACTGGGTGGGTCCGGGACAGGTGGTCAAAAATAAATATTTAATGTCTCTCATGTTGGACTTTTATTATTTTATTTTGAAAGACACTTTTCTTTTGACAGGGATGCTGTGAAATTCATGTTGCACAAGGAAAATATCTAGATTTGTTATTAAAAAAGATTATATATGCGTGTTTTCAACAGCTATTTTTGAAGAACTAAATTTGGTCGGTTGAATTCTAATGACTGTCGCGATTTAATGACTGTGGAAAAATGGGGGTCCCTATGTGAGACCAGTTGAGAACCCCTGCTGTAGGTAACCATAACAGAAACACACAGAATGACAAAAATATATGCAAAACAACAACAAACAACATAACAGTGACTATAGAAAAAAACCCAAATTATCTCAACAAAAAAAACAAACCTTTTGTTCTTTAATGTATTAATGCTCAGATTGCTGATTATTCTAAATGCTGACATGAATGTTGATTGGATGTGTTCTTGCAAAGGCTGTGAAATCAACACAATATTACATTTTTATTCCCAGTAATGAAGCAAGAATCACGACTCAGCAGCCAGCAGAGGAAACAGAAAGAAACAAAGCGTGAGTTCACATTTGAATACAGATATTATGCTTCAAATGAATTATTATTGATATTTTATTGCAATAGCCATAAGTTTGGAGTTGTTTTGTGATTCAGCAATAGTTTTTATGCATTGAACTCATATTTTGCCCACAGACGAAGCAGCTTCGCTTCCTCCAACGTACCAATCAGTCCAAAAAGCTCAGCCCTGTGCGTCTCGTAGGCGAAGTGCAGAATGTTGTCAGCGTGGAGGCAGCTACCAAAGAGATCAGTTTCGTCCTGCACCTACACGTATGTTTGTGTGCTCTAAAGTTTTCATTAGTTTTCCCAAATTAATTTGGAAAAAATACAATTCTTAATACAATGTACATAATATACAAGTATTTCAAGTGCCACAGAATGCAGTGACTGTACAAAAAATATATGAATTCATTTGTTGTTCTATTAAAAATACTAGTATAAGTTAGTTTTCAGTGAAACCGTCCCAAACTTTTGAGACTTTAGGTTGGTTCTTCTTCTGTTACGCAATTATTTTTCACAACTTAAATATTGAAGCAACACTGTGCCTGATTTCATCATGAATTTACAACATTAAACGACGCGTCAACGCAAATTTTTGTAGTTACTAATAATTTTTGCATTATTACCTCCAAGCACAAAGCACAGAGTGGAAAGTTATGTTTTACCCCGTGTTTATTTGTCTGTCTTAGAAGAAAATAGGAGCTGTGCCTGAGCCTGCTCCTTTAAGCACGGTGGCTTATGGGTAATGTAGTTGTGGTAGGGAAGTGCATTGTGTGTATGTCCCGCCCGGTGCTCATGCTGTACTTGGCGGAGGTCTGCGCTCTCTGAGTGCTCTAGTTGCATATTTTACACACATTGTGGTTTGGCGCAAATCTCGAGACAGTCTGTCTACAGACGCTTTCCAAAAAATTAGAATATCATGGAAAAGTTGTTTAATTTCCATAATTCCATTCAAAAAGTTAAACTTTCATAATTTATAAATTCAGGGATCACAATTTAAACATTTTCAAGTATTTATTTGTTTATTTTTACATAATTTGGGCTTCCAGCTCATAAAATCCACGAAAATAGGAATTAAAAAAAAAAAAAAAAAAAAACTTTTCAGTTTTTGCAGAAAACCCAAGCTGCTTGAGATCCAGTGTGAAATATCCAGTCAGTCATGATTTGTGGTGCAATGTTCTGTTCTGTTCCTCACACGTCTTCCTCCAAACCCTTGGACCTTGATTCCAGAATGAAAGACACTACTTTCATCAGAAAAGAGGACCATGGACCACTGGCCAACAGTCCAGTCCTTCTTCTCCTCTTTTTTTCTGCAAAAATGAAAAAGTAAATGGTGATTTCTTCACAGTATTCTAATTTTTTGAATTCCTGTTTTCGTGGGTTTTATGAGCTGGAAGCCCAAATTATGTAAAAATAAACAAATAAATACTTGAAAATGTTTAAATTGTGGGCCCTGAATCTATAAATTATGAAAGTTTAACTTTTTATATGGAATTATGGAAATGAAACAACTTTTCCGTGATATTCTAATTTTTTGTTTTTAATTCTATCCCCCCCCCGGAACAATCTCAAACTCCACCTATGATCGTTACATTTTTAAAACTGCACAACTTCAACTTGTGGGTTCTGCAACTAATATTCGTTTGATCAGAAAATGTTTTCTAATCTTTTTGAAACGTATTGACTTTACTCTAGTTTTCCCCGTCTGGGACTCATCTCTCTCCCACTTCCCATCAGGAGATCTGGAAAAAGAAAAGAGAAGGTTGCAGAGTATTCTGGCTACAGGGAAAGAAGAGTCCTCTGAGGATTCATCATCTGGAAAAGCAACAAAGAAAAAGTCTAGAGAGGCAGAAGAACTGGACCAATATGAAGAGGGTGAGGCAGAGAAACAGAAAAGTCATAGCCCTGTTTGATTTTTTTTTTTTTAAATAATCCTTGAAATTGATCCAAATCTTTTCTTCTCTGTAGCTTTGAATGAAATAGAAGAAAGAAGACAGTTCCTGGCAGATATGGCCTCTCTGGGTCAGGAAGGACCGTATATTGACATCATCAATACTGAGATATCACAGGTAAAACAAGCCACAATGGCTTTGAAAAGCCTTAATTAAAAAAAATTACATTAAGTTTGGACGTTGAAATAGCCAAATCCACTACTTGGCTACCTTAACGGGTTATTAAAGGGCGGAGTGGCTGACGCACCCACCGTGTACACCTTTCACTGTCAGGTTGAGATAAATCACGTACAACTTCTTGAGATACACTTATTTTCTCTTTATTTTATGCTTAATTGATTCCAAACCAATGTGTCCATTAAAACTATCAGTTCACATGTAAACCTCTGCTCTTCACACGGTGTATTATCAAACAGTGTTCGTAGTATTAAGGTATTAAGCAACAAACACTTGGCATCACATACAGTATATATAGTCTGTGACACGCTCAATTAAGACCCACACTTGTATACGCCCATAAAATGGCCATTACAGACGTATTTATTCCCCCTTTATCAGCAGGAAAACTGCATATTAACTCACATGTTAAGGTTTCATTTATTCAGACAACTGATCCTTAGGAAATCCACTTTGCATATTAACTCATTTATTTCCTAGTGAAATACACAAAACCGCACATAAAAAGTAAACTGTACGCTAAAGTGGGAGGATTCATTCTTTTTTTTTTATGTATTGTTTGACAAACAGCTTCTTGTGTTCATCTCTGTTCATATGCATGGACATTTTGCTACTTTTATTTATTTATTTATTTTATTTATCTTTACACGTGAAATGTCATTGGAGGGGCCGCTATAACATCTCCATAACATGTTTTCCTTAAAGGGAATCACACAATAAGTGAAGGTTTACTGGTTTTACTGAGTAACAAACCTTTACTTAGAGAAACTGGGGATAAAACCAATCTATTTCTTTTTTTTTGTGTCAAAGTCCCAAATTGTAACATATTTCAAATATAAAAATATGTGATATAGAAAATTACTCCAAAATCAACAAGAAAATGTCACAAATTGAAAGAAAAATACACAAAACAACAACATAGTTACCGTACATAAACACACAATGTTTAAACAAAAACACATAAAATGGCAAGAAAAAAAATTCCAGAAATGACTCCAAAAACCATGATAAGTGAAGATTTACTGGTTTTACTGAGTAATAAACCTTTACTTTGAGAGACTGGGGCAAAAACCTCCATTTCTTTTTTTTTTTTTTCACATGTCAAAGTCTCAAAATAGTAACATATTTAAAATATAAAAATGTGTCAGATAGAAAATTACTCTAAAATCAACAAGAAAATTTCACAACACACAACATAATTACAAATACACACAATGACTCAAAAACACACAAAATGGCAAAAAAAAAAAAAAAAAAAAAAAATCCAGAAATGACTCCAAAAACCACACAATAAGTGAAGGTTTACTTGCCCATTAGTAGATGCCGCTGAGGAAGACTGACAGTTGGCAGTCAAAACATGTCGGGAGGTCAAATTAAATTTCCTGAAAAAAAAAGTTGTCTGAATAAATGAAACCTGAACATATTATTAAAAAAAAAGATAAAATGAACTTACTGGAATCATAGACAGATAACCTGATATTTCAGCTCGTTGTTGATTCATCGACAGAAATTGCGAGAGCTGGAGCTGTTGGATAAAGACGGACGATCCAAGCAAAGAAAAGACACAGCAGCAGAGACGGATGAACAGGTTTTAATGTTGGATGCTTGAAACAATTCACATGGAAGTGAAATCAGAATGAGACGCAACAAGTTTAGGCCTCCATTAGATTGATTCCCTACAGCAAAAAAACAAAACAATGACCACTTTTTGACGTGTTGGAGTCAGTATGTCATACGATCCCACTGCTTTTTTTATTGGAGACCCAAACATTGAGTGATTGAAAGCTTTGTGCAGGTACTTGTTTTAACCTCCAGGAGCAGCAACAACAGACACAACAGACAGAGATGAATGGCCCCATTTATAACAGAAAACAGACAAAACAAGGAAAAAAAAACATGCATTTGAATAAAGGGAACTCGAACAATCTGTTTGTTCTTTATAAATGTAAGGCAAAGAAAGGCACCACAACTTCCACATAAAATATAAGTTAGTGATCACACATTTGGTTCAAATTTGAATTTTAAAGCTGCTGTAAACAATAATTTGTCTTCATCAGATAAATCCATAGCGTAGGTCTCATGGATCAATAAATCAAAGATCATTGGTTGAAAAAAGATGTATAAGATTGTCAAAAAGGACGTTCAAACTTAGATTTGATCTCCACTGATTGATCTAAACACTAGGGTGGTTCACAATATGAAGTAAAAGTTTTCCAAATTTTGCCAGATCTCATTTTTACATTCTCCCTATTTTTATTGCTCAACTGAAGAATGTGTAACTTTCACAGATATCTGTAACTTTAATGATATAAAAGTAAGTACGGGTCATTATTTATACTAAATAAGTGACAACATTAGAACAGTTTCTGAAAAAAACATTGTGAAAAAGTGTGCCTCCCCTAAATGTGCCGCAACTGATGAGTTTTGATAAAGACACTTACACGACAATTAGAAACAAGGCAAAAAACAATCTGACAAATGTTGGTGAAAATGTATTTTGTGAACCACCCTAATAATCATCTTAAAATAGGTTGGAAGTGACCAAAAATGGTGGAAAAGGTGGTGAAATGGTGTTTTAAAAACCACAAACATTAATTAAAAGTTGCCAATTACAGTGGCCAAAAAACGGAGAGGAAAACGAGTAAAAAAGGTTTCCAAGTGTCAATATTGGCTTAAAAGTGGCAGGAATGGGGGCAGGCGGTGGAATGTAATTTAAAAAGTAGGAACAATTAGTGTAAACTGGCAAATAATGGGCATGGCAAATTGTGAATGTGGTTAAATTGGAAAAAACAAGCATGAAATATTGTGAAAAGAGGTTAAAAAGACAATATTGGGTAAACATATGCGCCAGTAGGTGGGAAAAGTGGTGGAAAGTGCAGAAAATGTCAAACTTGTGAACAATGTATCAAAAAGGCATTGGAAGGAGCAAAAATATAGCAAGTTTGGTGTAGTTGCAGAAAAATGGTAAAAATAAGCAAAAATGGGTTCAATTTGTTAAAAAATATTCTTAGTTTCTCGAAGGCATCTGGCGACCCCCTCCCAGGGTCTACCCCAAATGGGGTCCTGACCCCAAGGTTGATATGGAGCCTATGGGACTCCATATCTCACAATTCAATGCGTGAAATTTTTCTGAAAATGTCAACAAACAGAGTGTTTACAGTGGAGTTAACCTTTTATATATTTATCTTTGATCTATTGATTTCTGCAGCCTAAACAATGTCCTTAATGTCTTAAAATGATCGTTTCCAGCAGCTTTAACGAGAACTGATAAAATCCATGTGACTTTTGATTCGAAAGCGATTTTGTCGCTCTGCAAACATCTCTCTATAACAGCCTGATGTTATCGAGCACTTTTTAAACGGTAACATTCACTCATAAATACTGATCCTTTAAACACCGTCACTGAGAAACTGGTCCGTAGCAGCACAAAGTTCTTCTTAGGTGATTATTTGCTGACTGAGCATTTCCACAGCACGTGTTGGCCTTTAAAAGAAACATTTTCATCAGGAAACTTGTTAAAAAAGTACCACAGGTTTAAACATCTGTAGGCCCGCCTGTCAGAGAGTCGAGGCTACATAAGGTCGGGATGTTAAAAATCAGGGTTGGAAGTAAAAAATAAAATCCTCATCAGTGTCGGACAAACGCTGCTGAATGGATGAGGAAGCAGGAAATGAAAAGTTCCAGTCACTTAATACAGTATTCCCACCGTCCCACAGAGAACTAGAAACAGTGAATTGTTGGAGTGCATGTGAGCAGGAACACGGTTATAAGTGCTGCCATCTTGACCTGATACGTTTCCTCGTCTTCTCCTCAGCTCTTTTCCTTCCGAGGACTCGGACTCTTTCCTGGATCTTTTTGGCTCAACCTCTTCAGCGCCTTCATGGGTTTAAACTTTCCTCCTTTTTTCTTCTGCTGCTCGTTTTCCGGTTCCTTATGGAAGTCTGATAGACGTAGATAAAAAGATTAAAACCACATTCATCACTTCATTCAAAGAGTTTTATCTATGTTTACCAGGGTTGGGGTCCATTATAATTGTAATTGCAAAATTAGTGATTAATAGAATAGAATACCGTTATTGTCACTAAACAACAAAATTAAGAGACAACTCTTGTGGTGCAAGACACAAAGAAAATAAAAAGAAATATAGATAAGTGTATTTACAAGAGGAACCACTAAGACGATAAATAAACAGTGAGAAAAACAAGGATAAATATATTGCACAATTAACTGAACACCACTTATGTGTTTAGTAATTACAATTATGATGTAATTACTAATTATAATAGTGATTGAAAAAACATGTTGCTGTTAATTGTGATTGAATTGTAATTTTGTTCAGATATTTGACTTTGTAATTGTCATATACAAATTGTTATTTACATTTTAATTAAAAAACTGAAGAACCATGTTATAGTTCTATGGGTTACAAAGAAATATCACGCTTACCTCTATTAAGGATCTTTTTACTATATATGTATTAAAAAAATGAAATCAAGGGGTATAGACACAAAAAAGGCTAACTAGCAAAATAATTAAAGTTTTTACTGCTGATTTTAAATGTTTTTACTGCTAATTTTAATGTTCTTATTGATTTTTAAACCAATAAATGTTTTCTGTTGCACTTTTTAATCACATAAAGTACATTGAATTGCCTTTTGTATGAAATGCACTATACTGTACAAATACATTTGCCTTGCCTAAAAAATATGAAAACCTATTTTTTCATAAATTAGGAAGACTAACAAGGTAACCAAGATTTAAAAAAAACAATTTATATGAAAGTTTAGTGTATTTCACAGCTGATTTAAGACACGGGTCAAAAACAAGATGCTAACAGAAAGCTAACACAAGGATTATTTATTAAAGGCTCAGTAATTGTGGTTAATTGTAACTGAACTGGAGTTATTTAGAACAATTATAATTGACTTTCAGGATTTAAAATAATCATTTTAGTTGGAAAAATGGCAGTCAGTGTAATCGTAATTTAGTCATTGAACAATGCGGAATTGTAATTCAAAAATGTAATTGACCCCAACCCTGATGTTAACACCGTTACCTTTTTTCTTCAGCATTTCCTCCATTACTTTGTCCTCCTCTTCTCCCCTGTAAAAGGAAAGATGAAAACACTGAGTGGCTGCCAGCCGTCCTCAGAGGAGTGCGCACCGTGCATTCAGACAGTGTGGATCATTACCTCTGCCTGTCCTGGTCCATGGTGTTGACTATCTGGTTACGCTGTTCAATAATAGTGACCAGTTCAGCCATCAGCTGCTGCTCACGACTCTTATCCTCATCAGACCAGTCTTTCTCTGGTTCACACAAAACAAAGGGAGATGAAGGATGATAGATTAGAAAACATTAAACAATTTCTACAGCTACAAAGTCACTATGTCTAAATGAGCTTCTTCACACACAAAAAAAAACATTCATGATGCAATTTTTTTGGCACTCAATTAACAAAGTTTTCCACAATTGGTACAGTAATTACGTGCATTAAAAAAACAACAAAGAAACAACATAATCAGGGATAAACCCAAACAAAAGAAAACTGACAATAACAACACTAGCAATAATAGTAATACTGTAGTAGGAATAATCATAGCAACAATAGTGTTAAACAAATAGTCAGAAAACCACTTTTTCTGCTTAAAACAATGTATTTTGGTATGAAATAATAATGTTGATAAATTATTGTCCCACTTTGACATTTTTTCCAAGTTTTTATTGCATATTTTGTTGTAAATGTCAGAGTGAACGCCCTCTATGGGTTGAAACCCGGCTATAAAAATTAAATGTTGCTATTCGCTGCGTGGTTATTACATCACGAACTAGCACTGTTGGCCCCGCCCCTTCTATTAAAACTGTCACCTGTCGCTGCCATCTGTGGCGAGTAATTGTATTGAGTGGGGAGTTAGCATAGCACAGATTGTTCTTTGGAGGTTTTATAGTATGGATGGGCGTGTCTTAACTGCTCCAGGAGCCCCGCCCACACTCAAGAAGTTTTTTTTTTTAATTTCCAACCTGGACGCACATCAGTGAAAACCTCAGAGTTTAGTTAACGTTAATACTCAAAACATAATGAAATGTTTTTGTTAATTTATATATTGCCACTCTAAATTTAATTGATGAAATTTGTCTCGTAAATATGAAATAGTATAATATTAATATTATTATGTACATGTCATATACATTCATGTGTTTGTATGTATATGTGAATGTATAAAGTGTATGTATAAAATTGGTGCAGAATATGTATTGAATGTATATATTACGTCAGTACAAGGACTAGAATCTGATGGACATGTGGATGTTGATGTTATGCAAGTCTAGGTAGGCCTACAAATGCTTGCTTTTGTTTATATATATTATATATATATGCATTTGCTCAAATGTTATTTTGTTCTTTGTGTAATAGCTTGGAAGTAGGGGCAGGACTAGATAAGCGTTAAGCTTCATTCTGACCCTTCTCAAACATTGCTGGGGCTCTTTTAAGTGTGGAACCATTGCTTTATATTGTTTTATGTTTGAGATAAATAAATAAATAAATAAATAAATAAATAAAAAAAGATGGCCGGACACCTGGTTTGTTGAGAAGACACCTCAGCTCATATTCCACGTCAGCCTGCCTCTCCTCCAGGTTCTGCTGCTTTGCCCTGAAGGCAAGAATGTATAAAAGACTATGTGTGAGGATCAATAAACGTCTGTTTTTCTCCTCTTAATGTACAATTAAAACCAAAGACATGCATAAAGTAGAAGAAGGCATTATTGAGTTTGTATATTCAGTGTAGGTCCTTCCAAAAAGTCTGAAAAACTAAAACAAAAACAAAACTCTTGAAGTCTGAAACGTACGTGTAAACCAGCTCAGCTTCTCGTCGGACTAGAAGGTGTTTGTCATGAATCAAAGTGAACCAGTCCACCAGCAGATGCTCTTCATCTTCATCTAAACACACAGCAGAGGCAGAGAAGCAGATAATCATCATCAGTTTGCTCCTCAAAGCACATTCATTTCTGTTTTGACCATGTGAAGATACCATTGGGGTTTTCTCTGAGCTTCTTCTCCAGCTCCACTCCTCTGTGCTCCAGTTCATCCAGCTGCTTCTCCAGTTGGCTCATCTCCCCGTGAATGTCCTCAACGGGGATGAACTGATCCGACTGCACCTAAACACATGTTTAAAGTTCTACTTTACTTTTGGAACACAAGTAAATACGATTTTACTAATCCATTAGATTGATAAATCGATTTATATTCCTACGATCCAACTACAACGATCAGTGCTCGGCTAGTTGGCCTTCCTGATGACACATATCAATCTAGTATTGTGACTTTATATGGATGTGTTTTAAAAGCGCTTTAAATATGATTAATATGATTGGTCGACATGCAGCGATATGCCCGAAAAGTTCAACAATCCCAACTCTAGTGTCGGCCGCGCTGGAGGCATCGGACGCACGTCAAAAGCTTGAAATCTCAAGCGGGACCTCTCAACGCTCCTAGAAGAGTGTCAACCATATATTGTATTGTGTATGTAAACCTGACGCTTTTGACGCTTTCGACTCGTTTGGTGTGAATGTGCTACAAAGCTTCGAGACATTTGTTGTACCTTGCGTTTGATGAGCGGGAAGCCATGACCAGGCGCTGGAGGTCTCGCAGGTCGAGGACCTTTTGTTGATCTCGTAGATTTGGCAGGAGAAGGAGACCCTTTCCTGTTGAAGGGATTCTCCTTACAAGTACGCTACAAAGAAAGAGTGACATTGAAAGAAGGAACGCACATGGCTGGCGCAGTCAACACATCTTTTCCATACCTTGTTGTGAGCCTGGGCGGCTCCTGCGGCCAAAGGGCTGGGTGTCGTGTTGGGCCGTGGTGGGGCCCCTGGCCCTTTGGTCCCAGGGTTGCGGCTGGTCTGTGGAGTGGCTGGAGCTGAGCTGGTGTTAGACGGCGCAGGAAACGGATTCGGGGAGGAGTGAGGGATGTGCTCGTTGGAGAAGGAAGTCGGGGACGCTGCGGAATCGCACGGTGAACAGATCGAAGGCTCCGAGACACTTTTGGTGAAGGCCTGTTCCTGCTGGCCGCCACCCAGACACACGTGAGAGGAGCTGAGGTCTGAGCCCGATGACAAACTGTCAGTGCTGAGAGCTGGAGAGGGAGAGCAAGAGGAGGGCTGAGAGGGAGAAAGAGCTGCAGGAGGAACCGACGAACCAGTAAACAAGAAAAAAAGCAGGAATCAAAGCATTTGGGACACAGAGTAAAGAAAGGAAGTAGAAAGGTTATTCACTAGGATCTTGACTTATATTTGTTTTTTTTAAAAAAATCTATGATAAATAAGCAGCACAAACAACTTTAAAGAATTTGCATTAGAACGGTTTAGTTGTTATGCTGCAAAGTCCATGAAACAAACTGTAGCAAAGCTGAAGTCAGCATCACATGGAACATTTTTCAATCCAAGTTAAAGGCACTTTTTTCTCTGCAGTGTTTCCCAAACTTTATTACCCCATGTACTCCTTGGCCTTTACTTCTTATCACAAGTATGCCTTAGCTCACGTTATACATCATTTATTTTTCTCTGCTGGCTCGTCTAAAACTCCCTTCCTGTTTATTGTCCAACATTAACCTTGAATTTAGGCCTTTTTATTCATTTATTTCTGATGTTTTTCTCATTTTAGAAGTTGAACTTCACCTTTTGATGTATTTTAAGAGTTGTGCCACAAATTGTTATTGATGGATGATAAAAAAAAGTCTGTGTCCATGTAAAAAAAAAAATCGATGTTAAAAAAAAAAACTGTGTAACCCCTGAGAGGTGTTTCAAGTACCCCTAGGGGTACACGTATCCCAGTTTGGGAACCACTGCATATGACTGAGAGGGAGATTTTTAATCATATTATTGTTGATTCAATGTTTTTACTGCTGATTTGAATGTTCTTATTGATTTTTTAAACTTCTAAATGCTTTCTATTGCACTTTTTATTCATGTAAAGCACACTGAATTGCCTTTTGTGTGAAATGCGCTTGACAAATACATTTTCCTTGCCTTAACAAACAGGAACATTTAGTGTTGAAGCCATAATGTGATGGTTCCTCACGTTCACTTCCTTGTATTGTGAAGCAGACTTCACTAACCAAAGATTATTCACCTCATAGTAGAAAAGTTTGTTTTAGTCATCTGAAAATGTTTAAGTAAAGGACTACAGATGAAAAATAGCATTCTGGATAAATCTGGTACATTTTCTGCATGGACATTAATGTACATTGTCCCTGTTAAATAAACCAATAAAATAATAATAATCAAGCTTTAGATAGATATCTACAGTTTTTCAAAAACAAAACAAACTTTTCAACTAAAAAGGGTAATGCCCAGAAGCATTATTAATAAAAAAGTAAAAAAAAATCTATTTCTCAGAAACTCCCTTCCTTGGTGTGCGTAGTTTAAAAAGTGAGGACACACTTTTGCTTTTTCCACCTTTGACTTATTTACTATGGAGAAAGAAAGAGAAGTAAAACCTGTTGAACAAGCCTTTGGACGAGAAGTCAGAGTTCAGTGTTGAGTATGATTCTGTGCATTAGAAACACGTTCATAGATAACATACTGTCTCCTGTTTATCAGTTAGTGATTTAGAGCACTGTGAGGTGGTCACCAGATGCTTTCAAGAAACTAGAAATATTTTCTAACAATTTGATTGAGCCGTATCTTACTACTTATTTTCATCACTTTTTCTTGCCATATTTCTGCTCTTTTTTAATGCATTTTTGCTACATTACTGCCACTTCTCCATAAAATTTCCAGGCCTTTTTTTGCACATTTTGGGTACTTATAAACCCTTTCCACCACTTTTCCACCTAATGCTGAATATGTTGATCCATTATTGTCACTTTTAACCTCTTTTCACCATAATTCATGCTTATTTTTGCCAATTTAACTACATTCACAAATTGTCATGCTCATTATTTACCAGTTTAAAATAATTGTTCCAATATTGACACTTTGAACATTTTTTACCACAAAGTGATAAAAAGGGGTTCACAGTGTCAATATTGGCTTAAAAGTGGGAGGGGCAAATAATGGGCATGACAAGTCATGAATGTGGTTATATTGGCAAAAATATTGTTCATAATTATAATTATATGACATATATTATATTATCAAACAACGTGTGCAAAAATGGAGTGACAAAGATGTGAGAAAGACTGGTACTCTTAATTTGAAGAAAAGCTCAGGGGGGGTCCATGAGACGGAAAACATTGGTAAACTTGGCCTACGGGACTCCCACATCCCACAATGCAATGCACAAACCTGTCTGACAATGTAAGTAACCGGAGTGTCAACAGTGATCAAAACAAACTTTCGAGCGACAATATCACGTTTTACATTGGTTTTTTTTTCCCGAGCAAATAATCTTTGATTTATTAAACTATGAGGCCTAAAAATTAGGGATTTATCTGATTAAACAATTTAATCTCCAGAAACTTTATTCAAAAAGTGTGAAATAAAGTTGTTTTAAAATGAAACTAATGGTGAATTATGTTGAAATGTAATTACTACAGTATTTATTAGGGGCTTGTTATTATTAGTCATGTTATTGGTGTGGTTTTAGGGCGTTGTGTACCTGTTGGTGGCTGTGGGACACGAGGTGCAGGGCGCTTCTTCCGCCTGCTGCTTCCAGAACTGACAGAGCGAGAGGAACTTCCTGTTGTTGGAGGGGTTTCTGCCCCCGCCGGGTCGGTTGCCTGAGTGATGCTGTACCACGGGTGATTGGCTACCACAGTGGTAGATGGCGCTCCACCTTCACCGCCCTCTTCCTCATTATCGTCATTCACCTCATCATCGTCCTCGAACGGGTTAGCGGGATGAGGAGGCGTGCTGGGTCTGACGTCCTCCCCTTTGTTGAGAGAGGACAGAGAGCCTGTGTTTGGAGTGTGGCCTGTCCAGCAGGGGGAAGGGGAGGGGCTTTTCTTCTTCTTGGGTTCTGATTGGACCAGTGCAAGCCAAGGTGGGTCTTTGGGTTTGTGGGAGCCACTGAACAGTGAAGACACAGATAATGATGGAGGGACCACATTTAAACAAAGCTCACCACAAATCACGCGCAGACACGATACCAAGAGAGACAGAACAGTTATGGTGGTATGATGTGACATGAAGACAATGAACAGGAAACACACAGTCAACTCACCTGGAGGGCGACTGCGATCTTTCCCGAGGTTTGGGAGCAGTGGGAGGCTTCAGATGGTTACCTGTAGATTACAGATGGTTTTTAAGAAACAGATCCATCGATTAACAAAGATTCTGATTCTGCATCGATTCAGCGTAGAGACTAGGGATAGAGGTGTGCATTGCCATGAATCTGACAATACCATTCACAATGTGTGCATCACAATACAATATAACCTGATTTATACCAATACTAAACAATACGATATACATCGTATAGTGTTAAACGACAGACATGTGCTGTATAAATATGTATGATACAGTACAAATATATCGTCATTAGGTCTGGGCGATATGGAACAAAATGTATATCTCAATATTTTTTTCTCAAAACGACGATGTACCAATATTACATTTTAATATTTTAAAAAGTATAAAGTCTCAGCAGAAAGATCATTAAAATTAGATAATTAAATTTGCTGATGTAAACAGCTGCACAATATGTAACAGTCTTTTTTCTCCTCTAAGGGACAGCACGTGTGAGTGAGTTCTGTAGTGCGGCTTGTTTAGGGGAGGGTCTGGGTTAGGAGTGGACACACTCAGTAATTCATCTAACTGTGCTTTTTATGATGTTCTCAGAAGTAGCGGAAACAGTGACTCCTAAAACAAGTATTTTAATAAAAAATAAGCCATAAAATAAAAATATATTGTTATAGGCGGTATTGTCATTTTCTAGAAAACTCGATGTATCTTGACTCTCGATATATTGCCCAGACCGACAATTAAGAATCACATTATAATAAAGTTACTTACTCTTTCATTTGATTTATACTTACCAGCTTTAAGGCCGTCTGATCCTCGGGGGAGTCTGACCCGAGGTGCAGGTTTAGGGGGAGGGGCGGGCTCAGAAACCCGTCTCGGAGTGGGCACAGGCCGCCCAGCCCCCTCCAAATGAACGATGGGGGGGAGTAGAGACTGGGTCACTGTTTGTTGTTCTAATGTCTGCAGTGTGTGTATCCTCGTGTTCTCCTTCCTCATCTTCATCACTCTCATCAAAAGGATTGGGGAGGAGAATCTGATCGTGGCGTTTCCTCCGCCCCTCCCCCGTCATCCCCATCCTTTGGTTTTTCAGAAGTGTCGCCTGTGTCGATTACAGCAGGAGCGACTCCAATAGAGTCACTTCCTGGCATGATGTCATGTTTTTGGCACACAGATGTCGTCTCTTCCTGTTCCTCTTTGGGCGCCACAGCGGAATCAGCTGTGCTGCGACCAACGCCGGCGGCTGACCCTGTGCTCAGATCTGGTTGGCCGTTCTGATTGGATGAGGCGTGCCTGGAGAGGGTGATGTGTACAAACCAAAGTGCCGGAGTCGCTCCCTGACTGTATGATCCAGGAAGCAAAGTGCTGCGACACTCGATGCACCTGAGATAACACAAAGTAGACAGACAGGATTATGTCAAAGATCTCACCACAGCTTTAGCTACGCTAAGCTATGTCCAGTGAATAGGATTAAAATCAGGAAAAGGTTTCAAAGGAAACACTTTGTAAATAATATTTCTTTCTACAATATATACTGTATATATAAACTAGAGAAAAACAATAGTTATCAGTCCAATGTCATAATGTCAGAAAATTGCAAATAATTTTCCGTTTATCCATAATAACATATGAATTAATTCATTTTTAATTTATTAATCAGCAGTCTTCGATATAAACAACAGAACAAGCAACACTCAGCTGAAAGGGTGTAGGTTAAAGCAAAAGCTTGTACACACCTACACCAGCACAGCAAAAAAAACAAGGCTCTCTAGATAATATCACCAAAAAATGATTATGAAACTAATCACTATTTTTACAATACACATTCAATATATAGTCTACACAGTGTGCCAAAGATTTGATCATTTATATCTATAGTTTATACACACACATCAAACAGATCTTCATATACGTGCACACTTACAAACATATATATATATACACATATAAAATATTAACATTTTACAGTAAATATTAATATACAACGGGGGGGATGAAAGACCCCCCCAATCACCCAATAAACACTTGTATTACCCTCAGAGGGACAACGAGAAGGATTTATTAAGGTGAAAAAAGTTACTTAGTTCTGCTTTAAATAATACAAAATATAGTGGCAATAATTACATTCATTATATACTCTATCATAATATATATATTTTTATTATGTTGATCAAGTAAGTATTAATAATAATAAAAATAATGGCTTGGATTTATGTAGCACTTTTTTTCCAAGAGACTCAAAGGCTTGCCGTTTGGTGCCTCTGACCACCACGCACACTTCATACCCATTCATACGAGGCAATGTGGGTAAAGTGCCTTGCCCAAGGACACAATGACAATGACTTGAATAGAGTGGGAGTCGAACCTCCAGCCCTTTGGTTTCTGGATGACCCATTCTACCACTGAGCCACGGTCACCCCCTCAATATATTGTTATATCATTATATACATATTATATATTATTGCTGTCCATTGTTGCTCTGCCTTCTTATGCTTATCAACGATATATGATTTAAAAACTTTTTAAACTGGTTTAAGTTTATTCATCCATTATTTAACTCCTGCTATTGTTATACTTGCTATACTTTTCACTGTTATTCTGGCGTACTGCATCTTGAAATGTAGCTTTTCCCCTTAAATTTTATTCCATCTCTCTCTAAAAATCTTTTCTGCAACACGTTGGAAGAGCAGCTTCACCAGAAGTTTCAGAAACTTCGTTCATTTTATTGTTAGTTGAAGAAACAAAAAGATGAATCAAATTATTTTTTTAAATTGGAGACGTGTCAGATTTTCTCAGCTCATGAACGGAGGCCACCTTTACCTGAAACAGTTGCGATGGTAGAGCTTTCCGTCCACTAAAATCCTCTGCACCAGGTGCACGTGTTCATGGCAGGCAGTGCAGGTGCTGCTCAGAGTGCTGCGCGCCACGGCCTCCGTCCCACCCACCGTGGGCTGAATCATCCAATCAGGACACGGGGAGGGGGGAAGACATTAGGGGACAGGAAATGATGGAGAGTAATGAAGGAGGGATCAGACCCCGAGTCAGGATGTGGATGGTTGTTTGCCTTCAGCTAGCTACTTTAGCTATACGCTAACTGCTAGAATTTTCTGGGTAGAACTTAGTTCAGCACAGAAATGCACCAACGTGTGAGAGCCTTAAAAGCTAAAAGCCAACAGTTTGGTCAGGTTAGCTTTCAGTGATAAATAGGATTGTTTTTGGGCAGCAAATAAAAAAAGTGCAGAACATAAAAACATACTGAGAGTCTGTGTTTGATATACAATAGATCAGGGGTGTCAAACTCATTTCAGTTCAGGGGCCAAATACAGAGCAGTTTTATCTCAAGTGGGCCACAGACTTTGTGCAAGAAAACAAGTAATTTCAACATTATTGTGTCATAGTTTGCACTTCTACGCATACATAAAATACAAAACATGTATGAAACTGACAATATCCAAGCAATAAATCATAAATATCAGTCCCAACAGGATCTTCAATTTAAATTTCCTAGATTTTGTCATTAATTTCTATCTAATTAAGGGAAATATTTTCATAATTTGAGAAAAATCAAAGGATTTTGTCGGAATTTTGAGTTTTTTCTACTGTTTAACATTAAAAATTATTGCAATCATACAATATAAGCACTGGGAAAACTGTGAAGCACTGCAAATATATTTTTACTTTCTTCTGTGGGCCAAATTAGATGCTGTAAAAGGGCTGGATTTGAGCCCCTGGGCCATGAGTTTGACACATGTGCAAAAGACGGTTTGAAAAAAACTTCCCTAACTGCTTTGTTTTCACCTCCTAATGTCTAGGGTTAAGAGCAGAGGTAGAAGAGCAGGAAAGGGAAGAGGTGGAACCAATTTCCATCTGTGACGGTGGAGGAAGGGTGAGGGGGTGATGAAGAGGAGGATGAAGGAAAGAGATTAAAGGCACAGGAGAGAGAGAAAGAAAAAAGAGAGGAGAGAGGCAGGATACAGAGGCTGCCCACGCAGAATCGTCCAAATGTGCTTTTTTTTTGGTTATTCCCTCAGACATGCGTGCAGCACCAAGCTCATGCAGGGAAGTGATGAAGTGATTTTTGAGCTTTGTAACTTTGAGACTCAAAACGTTTATGGTGACTTCTTTAGTTAAATGATTTTTAGTACAATAAGCTTTCAATAAAAAGTAAAACACATTAAATGATTGCATGCTTTAGACACATTCTGTTACTTTAAAGAAATGAAATGCAAATCAAGCGGATTCTATAGCACTTTATACGTAGAATAAATCAACCAATCACCTTAAAAACAATATGTGTTTATCATGTTCATCGCCACCTCTTTTTCTTGATGTCATTCACACTTACCTTGGTTTCAACAGCTGCATCTTCAAGAGGGGTTGGAGGTCTTTTCGGGGCCAGTTCAGTCAGACCTACAGAGCTGAGCCTCTTCATGGATGGAGGGTTTGCTGTGGTCCACAACAATGCAGGAGTCATTTATTAAAAATCTTAAATCATCACATTAGCTCTGGTTCTCAAACTTTTTGGGTGTTTCCCAATTTGAACGAACTTTCAAGCCCCGCCTGCGCCCACTGCCCCCCCAAATAATCCTGACAAATAACACATTTTTAAATTTATTGAACTAACGCAACAAGTAACGTCATATTTTATAATGAATCTAAAATTTTAAAACTAAATTAAATACAAATGTTGAAGTGCTGTAGTCAAAAATACAGGAAATAAAAAAACATTGTAATCTGTGACAAAAAGCTTAAGGAAAAAAAAAAGGAAATTCAGTGCACGTATGAAACAAACTAACAGGGAACAAGTAACGTCATGTTTCATAACGCAACTAACATATTTCCCGAATAAATTAAAACTAAAAAAAGAATTAAAAATAATCACCAGCATGAAAACCAAATGTAAAATTGTTAGGTAATGACTAATAGTTAAGGCAGAACTAAGTATCTTGTGCTGAAAAATCTAATACAACAGTGGCACTAAGGGTGCTTTCACACATATAGTCCCATGTGACCATGTGAACAGTATGAGGAAGAGAGACAAGTAAAATAAATGAATGATGTGGGAGTAATACGGAAGGGAGTGTGGAAATGTGTGTGTGTTTGGTGCTAACAAAGCAGCTCTGAAAATGGATGGATGGATGGATATTTGTGTGTGCTGCCTGATGGAGTGCTGGGTTGCGAGTGTGAGCGTGCATACCTGTTGCCACGACGACAGTGTGTGTGATTGCTGTGTGTTGCTTTCATTCCTCGGACAAAGATCTTCTCTGCCTTTTTTTTTTGCTGACTCCGCCATGATACAGTATAAGTTTGAGAAAAGTGAATTTGTAGACAACCGTATGCAGACACGGGGCTGGTCATAATCTAGCATTAGTTTGTATTGGCCGTAAAGCAGTACGTCTGCCACCAGGTCGGAGGCAGGAAAGTTGCAAGTGCGGTTTTCAGGCCAGAGACAGGAGGGGGAGATGAAAGACCCCCAATCACCCCGTAAACACTTGTAATACCCTCACAGGGACTACGAGAAGGATTTATTAAGGTGAAAAAGTTACTTAGTTCTGCTTTAATTAGTTAAAAATACAGGAAATAATGAAACACAATCTGTGGCAAAAATCTTAAGAAATCCAAAAAGGATCATTATTATAAATCATTATCTTTGCACTTCAGTTCTCATATTAAATGCAGTCATAATTTAATGCTCTTTTAATTTCTGCTACATTTTTAGGCTTCTCATTATTACTTTCTTTGTGTGCAGGCGTTTTGTTCTGTGGGAATGATCTCAGAAAAGCATTTGGCATGAAATTGAAAAGTCTGTCGTGCACCCACATGTCGTACTTCTATTCCCCACCAAGGGGGGCGCGCCCCACACTTTGAGAAGCACTGCATTAGCTCTTGTGTAAGTAACAAGTCTATGATGATCATAAGAAAACTTACAGTACTAGAAGTACACGCACCTTGAGGCTTGTTATTGAAGAAGTTGTAGTACTGGGACACGTATGTGATGATGCTAAGGCGATCAGGCACTTTCATGGACACCATGTCCTCTGGGTCCAACAGGGCAGGAATCCCCAGCTGTGTTTCGGCCACTTCGAATGCCTGCGTTAACCAAAGATGAAGGAAAGGCAAAGATTGATTGATTGATTTCTGTCTTTATTTTGAAGATGTAAAATGATGACAGAACAATAGTTTGAAAAATGTAAAAAAAAAATCTGAATTACAACAGCAAAAATAGACCATTGATTTGATCCACAAACACTTAAATCGATTTGCATGTGCTTATTTAATTCTACCCCTATATTCACTACCGATTTTGTATTTTTAAATATAACGAACTGTACAATAAATTACCCATATACCATCATACAAATAATCTACATATTCACAAATAGTCTATAGCTAATCAGTATTACTCAAAGTAGAAAACAAACAAAAACTAAATGAACCATGGTGATTAGTAAAAGTAAATTACCTTTTTATAAACTGAATTATGTTTGAACATTGTTTTAGCTCCACACTCATTCTGTTCCATAGTTTTACTTCACAAATTGACACACAAAAACTTTTTAACGGTGTTTGAACACTTAAAATCTTTTATATTTAACTTTACCCTTAAAAAATAACATGTTTTGGATATTTTCTACCATTAGATTACCGTATTTCTTGTTTTGTATGAAATCTGTGCAGATTTAAATTCTACACGGTCACTTAATTTTAAAGTTTTAGAAAGTTGGGAAAAAGAAGAAGATAAAGGAGAAAACACAAGAATTCGAGGAAAGGGAAGTGAGATTTTACATCAGATCAACACAAATGACCCCCCAAAAATGCTTGTTTTTAATGGTGGCTTTGGGTTGCTTGGGTAGCTCATAGGGTCACCACCATGTTCTCCAGTCAAAGGATCATTAGTTAGATTCCTCTCTGAAAAAGAAAGGGGGAATCATGTGTGTCTTTGTGTGTTGTCCCTATGATGGACTGAAACTTTCCAGGGTGTGCCCTGAATGAGTACGTTTGGACAAACTCCAGCATCCTGCAGCCATCAGTAGGTCCAGACGATGAATAACTAAAGCTTTTTAGTTGATTTATATCATAATCATGTCAAACTGAAGAGTATAGTTTGTAAACTTCTCATTGGAAGGATAATCAGACTAAATTGTATATACACAATATTTACATAAAACTGATATCCGGAGTTTCTGAGAAATCTATGTTTATGTATGATTCTTTTGAAATGCGCAAAAATACCTAACTAGTCATTTACTATGGTCTACTGCTGGTGGTCATTCATATACATTAATGTATATAAGTCCCTCCTTTGTCCAATAGACCCCTATACAAATGGAAACAATCGCCGTGATCATCCAGCCAATAGGCTTCAACTTCCTGTTTCTGAGACTGTCAATCAAAGTGAATGCGGAACTGTGCACGAAAACAAGGTCGCGCGTCACAACAGCAAACAGGTAACAGGACCCATAGAACTATATCAATGTGACCCAATGCGACCTTGCTATGTTACGCGATGCGCGTGCAGAAAAGTAGAGGCGTGGCTTCTGGTAGATTGAGAGAGGCAGTGAGAGGAAGTGGAGCTGTTTAGGACGGGACATCGAGACATTTCTCAGAAACTCCGGATATCAGCTTTAACTAGGGATGTAACGATTCACTCAACTCCCGATACGATTCGATTCATGATACTGGGTTCACGATACGATTCTCTCACAATTTATTTAACAAAATGGGACTGTAGACAAATAATGATTGGAAAATATTCCTTTATTTTTTTTGGGAAAAAAACTAGAAAATACTGTACCATTTTCCTTTTCTTTTTCATCGTCAAAAGAATCCCTTGATAAACTATTCAGAACAATGCAATTTAACTAAAAATAAATCATGAATGAAATAAATAAATAAAGGAATAATACAAATGAAGAAGAAGCCTATTAATTAAAATTCTGGTTCTATAGGAAACAATGCAAAACTGCATAGTAGTTATTTTTCTTTTTAAAAGTGCAACTGGAAATGTATTTTGTGCCTTAACAATTGGACTTTTAAAAAAAAAAAACCAGTCTGCATTGTAATTACGTCAGATATTTGTTTGTACCAGCAGAGGGCGCTGGTGGTCGGTTGACATTCAGCTAATCTGTGCAGTGAAGAGATGCTATGCTAGCAGACAGAGGTAATAGAAAAACGTGACTTTTACAGATATTCACGTAATATTACAGATATTCTTTCGGTGCTAAAGGGGTAAGGAATCATTTATGAACATGTTTAAGAGTAGAAGGCGGCCAGAAAGAAAGTAGTAGCAGATTCCGCCTGCTGCCTCAGCATTTGCACAAGAGAAGGATCAATATATATAGTGCCCTCTGCTGTTTAAAAAAGTACTGCGATTCAATTTTCAGAAAAATAATATCAACCGTGATACTTATTAATCGATTTTTAACTGCCTTACGATTAATCGTTACATCCCTAGTTTTAACATATTAAAAACTTGTAACTCGTTCAAACTTCAAGAGAAAATGAAATATTTCTTCTGCATTTCATCCGACTGGAGTGTAAAAGGATGTTTGTTTTAGTTCAGGGGTCACACAAGGACTTAAGTGGAATTTTAGGTGGGGCAGACCACAATTTGGTATTTTATTTAGAAATTAATATGATTACTAATTTTATTATTTAAGGTTTGTTTGGCTGGGACAGATACAATAAATCAGGGTTTTTCAACCACTGTGCATGCCATGGAAAATGATTCAATTTCACCTCATTGGTATTGTATTTTCCTGTTCCTTCCTGGGTAATTTGCACTATATAAATAAAGTTGAATTGAATAGAATATTATATAAATATAAAATAAAGATTGTTAATTGCACTTTTTATTTGAGAAGAGAAATATGAAAAATCATAATAGATTTTTTGCTGCTGCTGTTTTGATTCCTATTAAAAACACTAAAAAAAAACAACTGCAGTGTTGACTATACTTTTTATTCAAAAGAAGAAACTGTTTTTTGTTTATTTGATACTATTCAAGACTCTTTAATAAGAATGACTTTATATTAGGGGTGTCCCAATCCGATATTGATATCGGTCCAATATCAGCCAGAAAACGAATAACGGATTTTATCGGACTGCATCTAAAATCTCTGATATATATTATATTCATTCAGTTGTAGAATACTGTAGATATTATGTTGAAGGTTAACATTTATGTAACCAATTGGTTAATAATAAATGGGTCAGTTTTTCTCATCCCTACTGTTCTCTGTTTGAGTGACATCACTTGATCAAGCCTTTTCTAACATTCCACACTACAAAATAAGTCATAAAAGTATGTATGATTCGTGCTGATAAAACATCGGTTTCATATCTCAAGGCTGCAATATCGGCATCGTATCAGAAGTGAAAAAGTTGCATCGGGACATCCCTATTGTATATTGTTAATATGGACTACAAAGTTTCATTTTTTTAACATTTGCGGTTGATGGTGTGCCTTGGGATTTCTTTTTTTTTGTCAATGAAACAATTTCAAAAAAGGTTGACAAAAAAAAGCAAAAAACCCAGACGGCTAAAAACAGGCATCCCATGCAAGTATCAGTGTTTTTAGCTAATAATGCTAGTTTTCTACTTCCTCTATAGGGCTTTTGTAAGAATAAAAAAAAGACTAAAACAGTTTGATTAATAATTATCTCAACATTATTATGTAGTTTGGAATCTTCCACGTGTAGATTAACTTAGAGTTTCCACCAGGTTTAAAAGATTCAGTTCCAGATACAGTATCTGGAAGAGTTAAATAAGTTACGTCATGGTTTTGACTTTCAGCATTTGGAAGCAGCAAAAGGTACACACTGCAGTGGAAGAGCTGCCAAGCAGAGTCTCCTTGTGACAGCAGTTTTTCTAATAATCTGATTCAAAAAAATGTCCAAGGACACGTTTAGTCCAGCAACAACTCTCAGGATACAAAGAAATAAAGCGAAAGCAGAACACAAGATGGACACAAATGTACATGTCTTACAAAGCCTTGTTGTTTTCACACTTAGAAAATAACTCTGCATTAGTGCAGTGATTTATACGCAGAGATCAGACAACTGCACTCTGCGCTAAAGCTGTGGGATGAATTATTGCGAGGGAGAAGTTGCCAAAGCTGAGCTCATACCATAATGAGTGTACTCCCATTTTAAGTGTGTGAGAACCAGCAGAGAACACACATCACAAGCATTTCATTACTTCTAGTGTAAATCTGGCTACTTTGTGATTTTTTAAGTTCTTTCCGTTTATCTACGTCACCGTCCAGTTTTATTAATAATCTGTGAGCCAAAAACATTTAGGCCTCAAACACTAACTGCATTTCCAAGTTATTTTTCCTGTACAGATGTGTGGATGAGTGTTTGGAAGTGTGTGATTCTAGCGTAATGGTCCTGGCTTCCGTTATTCATCTGAAGAACATTATAAATATAAAATTAATAACATTTGATCAAATTTTTATTGTGATTACGATTTTGGCCGCCATGATTAAATTAACCTGATTGTCTGTGATTTTTACATTTAAAATGTGGGCTCTGCTGCTTTCTTTTATTTTAATATGTTTTCTTTTACTTTGCAACATACACTGTACATACAAGACAATGATGAGGACAACAGTGTAAAATCCAGAAATGACATTTACAAATATTTATAAATCCTTTGCTATACTTGTTCAAAGCACTTGCTCTTTTGCACTCTAAACTGTTCACATATTGTTTGTGAAAAAGTAGTTAAATAAAAATACAGATGTTTTGTCTAAGGATGAATAATTGTGATTAATAATTTTGATTATAATATTGATCAAAGTAATAGTAATTATCATTTTGGCCATAATCGTGCAGCTCTGAGTTGACTATTACGCCTATGTTGCATGTATGGTATGATTTCAGGAAGTTTAATAGCCAGAAAAGTCATGAAACGGAAATGAAACAGAAATTGGTAAAGGGACATTTCAACAAATGGCTCACGCACTTTGGTCTAAAAAATTCTGAAATTTTTACCAACTGTTCCGTAATTATTGAATAGGTACACTGTAAATGTTTAGTTTGATCGGATGAATACTTTTTGAGATATGGCCATTTTAGTGAGGGGGGGTATGAGTCATTTTTGCTCGTCCTTATTTTTCTTCCATTTTCAGCTTCTAATTTCTCAGGAATTACACCACATAGAAAACTGAAATTTGGTATAGTAATACATATCCACCTACTCTCTCAGAATATACAAAAACATCTGCTATACATCCTATCTGTTAGACATGCCAGACCTTCAAAATTTAAAAAAAGTTAGTCTGGGTTTGGTTCTAGAACATGTTTGGACCTTCAGTAAACTGCTTAGCATATGTCTCAGCTCCCTGTTATTAGATCAGCTTAGAGCTATGAACATAGACTGTTCACATCACTAATGATTAGTCACATATATGCATTGATTAATGGGTGACAGACCTTTGAAATCCAAAAAATACTTATTTTTTACTATTTTCATGGGCCTATAACTGCGTGTGATAACTGTTTTTTTTTTTTACTAAAAAGATTCTGAGATATTGGAAGCTGAAAATGGAAGAAACATAAGGACACACTCACTAAATTGTCTATATCTCAAAAATAGGCCAATGAAAAAAAGTTTAAAAATATATTTTTTTCAGATTTCAAGAGCGTGTCACCCAATAACCAATGCATATATGTGACTAATCATTAGTGAGGTGAACAGTCTATGTACATAGCTCAAAGCTGATAAAATAACAGAGAGCTGTGACATATGCTAAGTAATTTAATGAAGGCCCAAACATGTTCCAGAACCAAACCCTGACAAACTTTTTTTCTAAATTTGAGAGGTTGGCATGTCTACCAGATAGGATGTACAGCAGATGTTTTTATATATTCTAAGAGAGTGGGTGGAGCAGTATTACTATGCCAAATTTCAGTTTTCTATGTGGTATAGTTCCTGAGATACTGAAAGCTGAAAATGGAAGAAAAATAAGGGCGTACGAAAATCGACACAGACCCCCATCACTAAATTGGCCATATCTCGAAAAGTTTTCATCTGATCAAACTAAAAATGTACAGTGTGACTATTTACGGAACACTTGGTAAAAATTTCAGAATTCTATGACACCGATGTACAAGAGATGTCCTAGAAAATTGTTGAAACTGGCACAGAAACTGAATCTGAATTTGGAAAATTTCTAAACGAAAAACTGGAGCCCTTACTTTTACATTGAATGTGTTCAAAGAAATCTGTTTTTATCTTCTGGTTACAAACAATGTTTGGCAATGCATCAACAATAATTGTTACTTTAAAACTAGGGGTGTCCAGATCCGATATCAATATCGGTCCGATATTAGTCTGAAAACAAATATCGGATATCGGATTCAAATTTCCGGATTTTCTGATTATTTTTCATTTTATTTTATTTTTTATTTATTATTTATCAAAGAGAGAGAGAGAAAAAAAAAGTATGTATGATTCATGCTGATATTGGATCAATATCGGTATCGGCCGATACGCAAGGCTGAAATATTGGTATCATATCGGAAATTAAAAAGTCGGGACATCCCTATTTAAAACGCCAATGGATTTCTCAAAATCAAATCAAGGCCAGATTCATGTTGGGTGTTTGATAAAGAGAAACTCACCAGTCTGTTGTTCTCGTAGACATTTTCTTTAGACAGCGATCCAAAGTCTCTGTAGGGACACAAAGGTGAAACAAGATTTGAGATAAGACTTTTATCATAACCACTGTTTAGTTATGCAACAACTTGCTGGTTTGAACAGGCCATACTGTACCATACTGTATTTAGCCTGCTGTGCTGACCTATACGCACGTGTGTTATGAACCATCACGGATCTATTATTAGTGGGACAAAAATGCGGCGTGGCTCCACTACTCAACTATGTAAAACACTGATGGGAAAACCAGGCACAACAAAAGGAAAAACAGGGGTAGCCGACTTGAACAGGAGTGAAGATCTGATAATTACAAGGCCTCGCTCTGAAGTGCCAGTGGTGGGAAAACTCATGCCGGGCTCCCACCAGTAAACATCCTGCAGTAAAAACTGGAAACATGTCTGAGAAGAGCTGGGATCAAAGTGTGTGTGTGTGTGTGTGTGTTTGTATAGGTAAATGTGTGTTCTGCTAGTCCAGACAACACTTACAGTGGAACGAAACATAAAGTATGAGAGCCTGTGGAAACCATGTGGGACATTGAAGAAGGGAAAACCCAGTGAATGAGCTCCGTGTTGCAGGCACACAATGTGACCTCTGTTCCCTGTAATCTAGCTCTGCTGACTGCAAACACACCGAGCAGCAATCCAATGAAAACCATGTCAAACCACGTCCATCACCTCACATCTCACAGACGAGACCAAGAGAGAGAGAGAGAAGAGTAGGAAACGAGACAAATAGTTAAAACAGATGCAAAACTTGTTTGACCAAGACTTGGATGATGAAATGCAGAATGTGATCTTAATGAATCCAGTATGAGTCAGTTTACATCAGTGGTGTGTTTAAGGATGGCTGTTGGTAAACAGTGTGCAAGACACATGGAAACCTAAAAACATCTAAAACAATATCCCATAAATGCTGTTGAAACAGATTTGTGCAGATGAAACAGGACAGAGAAAATAAAACTCATAACATCCATCGATCCACAGGGGTCACAGGGACATAAAAAAATAAATACATTTAAATTCAATTCAATTAAAATTGAAATTCAAAAATAAAATAAATAATAATAATAAAATCATAAAAATAAAATAATAATTAAAAGGAGTTAATAATAAAATCTTGAAATGGCCTAAAAAACGAAACAAAACAAAAAAAAAAAACTTTTGTTATGAGGGTGACTGACGATATTGTAAGAATAACTATAAAGAATTTATTTATTTTACTATAGAACAAAAACCTTGGGCGGTTATGCTTCTTGCCTTGCTTGCCAGAGTATACAGGGGCACCGCCCTTGTGACGAACCTCCTCCTGTGCTGCCATGTTATGTTCTAAATGTTATGTACTTTCTGGAATGGGAAAATATATATTGTTTAACTCCAATATTAACAAGGTTATATACAGGCTTTAGATAAAATTCTGTCTACTCTACAATCTTGTGAATACTGACAATGAATGACAATGAGTGAAAGCTGTGAAAGTATCATAATATTAATACTACTTATACTAGTTAGAACACATTTATAAGCCTGTCTCCATGTATTATTAGGGGTGGGAACCTCTGGGTACCTCACAATACAATACGCGATACAAAGCTGACTGTACTTTTCTAGAGTATAGTAGGAACATGAATGACTTCCTTGTATCATCCTCTCATTTCTGAGTGGGATGACAGTTGGAGTTGACCTTGGCCAAAGGAATTCTGATAAAGCCTTTACAGTATCAAAGCCTCTCCTCTGCATCAGTGACCACAGCGTGTCTGCAATAGTAAATTCTGTGTGAGAGTCAAATGTATCTGACAGGTGGAGGTCTCAGCTGTAGATTAGCCTGACAGGACGCCCAGTTAAATTACTGCGTTTGGGCTTGAGACAAGGAGATATCAACTAAATTAAAGCAGCAGAGCCCCAAAGCTGAGTGTTAAGAGTTTAATCTTTCTTTAACTTAAAGCCTTACTGAAATCATAACCAGGTAAAAACAATAGAATAGCACAGTTAGAAGGATTACACAATCTACTCACAACAACAGGGGAGGAAACCGTTATTATATTTCTTAGTAGGAGCCATGCCAGTAATCCTGGTGCTGACTAGAATAAGCTCAAACACTGAACTGTTCATTCCCTTGACGTGCATTTAATGCGAGTCATAAGATCGAGGTCACACCTTCTGTTTCTATCTGCCTTCATGCTGTAAATGACATAAACCCTCATTAATCAGACAATGCATCATTTTGAGACAAAAAAAAACCAAAAACTTAACATGCACAATGAATCAAAAGTAATGAAGTTTTTTTAGGGACTTATTTTCACTAATTAAAAAGAAGTCCAGCATGTATTACAGCAGACAAAGGCCACTGGCAGCCACTTGCAGCCCCCAAAGTAAATGAACAACATTGCAGAAAAATACAGTAGAAGACAAGAAAAAAAACACAGAAAACATTCCAAAAACAGACAACTACTACAAAAATGAACAAAACGACAAAAGTAACACACAAAACTACTAAAAAAAATATATACAAAATTACAGAAAACAACAACAAAAGTCCACAAAAAGACAAGAAAAACACAAAAAATGACTCTGCAAACCCATAGTACTCACAAACAAGTAAAACGACAACAGAAATACACAAAAATTACTCCAAAAAAATGCAAAATGGCAGCACAAAGACACAATATGACTCCAAAACACATATAAAAAAAAATAAGAAAAATACACAAAAGGACTGCAGAAATGCACAAACTGCCTCACAACGAGCAAGACAACAATAAACATACACAAAATGACAGAAAAACACACACAATTACTATAAAAACTCTTGGTTCTTTCCTGTATTAATGCTCAGATCTTTAATTATTCTAAATGCTGACATGAATGTTGATCATAAGGCCCTCCAATTAAACAAACACATTTTTGTGGCCCCGCTGTGATAAAAGTTGCCCCACAGAGAGATACAGCTGTAGTTAGTTTGTTTGGTGTCAGTGTAAACACAGGGCGGAGGAGTCTGATTTGTCAGACAACCACACCCTGGATCACACTCATGGGATTACTAAAGATGGATTTGCTAACTGGTCTTTCTTTAGACAAAATTAAGAAACACCTAAAATAAAAAAAACAAAAAGGTAGTGAGAAAGGTGCAGACCTGAGGTAGAACGGTGTATTGTGAACTTGTGAATGGAATTTGTTTTACAGGCTGCTGATCAGTTATTGATCAAGTCAATTGGCTTGTTAAAGAAACTATCTCTGAGTCTGTTTAAAGACGAGAAAAAACAAAAAAATTAACAAACACTTTTTTTCTTGTGACACCATTTTAAATCACAAATGTTTGGCGACCTCAGAGACTTTCTTCTATTTTTGAAATTAGGTTTTTGATCGTGTTTGTTGTATTCAAAGTTCAATTCAATTCAACTTTATTTATATAGCGCAAATTACAACAAAGTCATCTCAGTGCGCTTAACAAAATATAAAGTCCATAGTAAGAATGAAAAAAAATCAACAATTTGTGTTACAAATACAAAGTGACAATACGCACTGCTTTTATTTGAACTGCATTTATATTTCAGAAAGTGAAAGTATAGAATACATTGAGGTTTTTTTTTTTCAATTTTATTTTAGCTTCCTGCCCATTTCTGCACTGTATTTACATTTCTGTGATATTATTGTCACTACTATTTTGTACATCATTGTATATTTGTATTATTTTTGTATATATTCTATTTATTGTTATTGTTTTTCTATTTGTACTCTTTTTTACTATTTTTTTTTTTACTCTATTCTTTTTAACACATAAAACAAAAATCCTTGAACCACTGGATTATGTGTAGTGTATGTGCACAAAAATAAATTAAAAAAATACATTTAAACAACTAAAAATATAGAAATGTCATTTTAATCATGCGTTTTTTAAAAATATATATTTATTAGTACTAGACATTTCAGGCGACCCCATTTTATTTCCAGACGACCCCACATTGGATCACGAGCCCAAGGTTGAAAAACCCTGACCCAGTCAATAAATAAACACCTACATATTTAATTAATAGTTTTCAACAAAATGCAAATGAAAATTTGAACACCATGATACAGTCTTACCGTAGTAGTGCATTACTGATGGATTATTATACATGGTTTATTTGTTTTTTTATTTATACAAATACATGTTTTTATAGAAAAGAAAATCTGTTTTAGCTTTATAATAATAATAATTTAAAAAAAAAAAAACAGTATAGTATAAATAGTTTTATTTAAAAGTAGATCAGATGCTCAACACATTTAGTCTAATAATAGAAAAATCCAACATATGCTGTTAACTGTTAATAAGATTATTTTAGATAAACATGCGCAGTCGCACACACCTATTTAACATTGTATTATATATGGATACATAAGGTAGACTGTCAACCTTAGATTATTAAGTGTTGTTACTTACATCAGATCTGGTCTGTAGCGATGAATGATGGCACAGAAAGCCAGTCCGTCCCGAAAGGACGCCGACATGTCCTTAACGTCCACATGGTCGTAGTTCTCACACTGTATCCGACACCATTCCTGCAGAGCCTTCAGAGACCCCATCATCCCGCAGCTGTTCACCGTAACCCTCGTCCTTTATCCCGGGTGTGACCGGACGTCAACGTCGGTGGGACAAGGAGGAAACACCCGCCGTGACGAGCCTCATCAGCGGCAGCAGCGGTCACGTTTAAACACACACACGGTTCTGGAGCTAACAGGACGTTAGCTCACTTTGCTAAGCATGGTGTGAACTACTGTAACTCCAGTGCTAAGTTTAACTCTCATTCAGGGATTTTACAAAGGCCTAAAGCTGAAATACTAGCGTAAAAAAACGAAACAGAAACAAACTTCCCCCTGGTAGCCCAATTAGCTCCCAGGCTAACCAGGCAGCTCTTTTCAGCTTTTCCTCAATTTTGGTTAAATTCCAGACTGGATTTAGAGGATAGTTTAGTCCCGGTCCAAGCCGTGGAGACGCTGTCCAGGCGATGATGGACCGACCACCCCGGCACTGGGTGACTAAATCCAAGACTGCTGCTGAAGCTCAAGAAAAAAGTATTTTACACCCCAAACAATAGACCCAACGATGTTCGTACAGTGACCACAAAACACTGCAACATAAAACACATCAGACAAGTTACATATGCCTCATAAAAACGACTCTAATATGTTAAATGAATCCATAGTCAACTCAGATATGGTAAATATGCTCCAAAAACCTGCTCAGTCACTT
Organism: Gouania willdenowi; assembly: GCF_900634775.1. Taxonomy (NCBI): domain Eukaryota; kingdom Metazoa; phylum Chordata; class Actinopteri; order Blenniiformes; family Gobiesocidae; genus Gouania; species Gouania willdenowi. Next base: position 41,450,661 of record NC_041044.1, read on the forward strand.
TGTTCAACGTCAACATGCGGTTCACCAAAATAAACACTAGGGGGCGCCGCTTCTTCTTCTTCTTCTTCTTCTTCTTCTTCTTCTTCTTCTTCTTCTTCTTCTTCTTCTTCTTCTTCTTCTTCTTCTTCTTCTTCTTCTTCTTCTTCTTCTTCTTCTTCTTCTTCTTCTTCTTCTTCTTCTTCCCACATATATCGTTTTCTCTTACTATTTGTCTCTCATTTTGTAAGTGTAATTTATTAATGTCCCGATACATACTTTTTCCACTTTCAATACAATACCGATATTGCAGCCTTACCTATTGGCCGATACCGATATCGATACGATACTATATCAGCACAAATCATCATAATGTTGCTCAAACAGAGAACAATAGTCAGCAACAGTAGTGATGAGAAAAACTGACCTATTTATTATATATAAATGTTAACCTTCAACATAATATCAACAGTTTTCTATAATTGAATAAATATAATATATATATATATATATCGGAGATTTTAGATGCAGTCCGATAAAGTCCGATAATCGTTTTCTGGCTGATATTGGACCGATATCAAATATCAATATTAAATTAGGACACCCCTAGTTTTTATGTCAAATTTTGTTGAATTAGGTTAACACGTGTGGTGCATGTTTTGTTTTGGGGGTTTTTTCGTGCAAAAAAGTAAATTAATACTCAGTCAAAAACAGTTGCATGGAGTGCTGCGTGGGTTTATTATGTTGGAAAGTTTCTTGAAAACATGTCTCTCTGGTGTTCTTCAGTTTGGGGATCCAACTTAGAGTTTTGAAAAGATCTGAGGCAACGCAGTTGTTAAAAAACCTGTATTTCATTAGGACTATTTAATCATAAAAAAAATTTGAAACATGTTGGCATGTTTTTTTGTTTTTGTTTTTTATTATTATTAAATAGCTCTAATGGAATAAAGGCTTTTTTAATTACAGTCCTTCAGTCTTTTCAAAAAGTAAATGAATACATTTATTTACATTTTATAAGGCATAATTGTAGCCGTCACCAACCATTTTTTGATAATATATATATTATATTATTACTTGAAGCGACCATTAAACTAATGTGTTTTCACCCTTATTCATATAAGTTGATAAATATGTTTTTCGTAAAAAAAAAAAAAAATGAAATAAAAAGTTCTCATTTTGTAAGAATAATTTCTACTGTCTTATCTTTTGTGCTCTTTATGTAAAAAAAAAAACAACAACATAAAAAAAAACAACGTAGATCTTTTTTATCGTTACCAAATATTCTCGTAAAACGAGAAAATAAAGAGGGAACATAAATGAACCATTGTTATCGCGAGATGTTATAAAAAGTCACGCGAGAGTTGGCTCTTGTTTGGAATAATGCTTAAAGATGGCGGCGGCGTCTTCAGATGAGGCCAACCTTCAGTCTCGCATCAGTAAGTCCTCTTTTATTTCATCTCTGGTAAAGGTTTAGAGTGTGAATCAGCTGCAGATCTCTTGATACTAAACACAGAGTTCAAATATTTACACTTTGACTCCCGGGATTTTGCTGACGAGGGCAGATTTTAGGCTCACAGAGCAAATGTCATCAAATCAGTGACAGCTTCTTTTAAGTGACAAACTCGGTTATTATCATCTTATTTACTCTGCGTTTCTCATGTTTTTCGGAAATTAGTTTTTGTTAATATAAATTATACTTGACTATTATGTGTCATTAGTCTTAATTAGGACACACAATCCCACTGACGTCCAGCAGTGAGTGGAGAACCCAGAACCAGGAACTGAGCAGCAAATCGTGATTGACAGCTCAGGGACAACAACGTTTACACAGTTATCTGTCAAATCACAGTAATTCAGTACTGTACATGTGTGTAGATGTGGTCAAATCACCACTGATGTTTAGAATAAGACATAAACCGTGAGGTGTATCATGGTCTCCTGCAGCAGAACAACAAAACTGGATAATTAAAGGTGTGGATAAAAAAATATCATGGATCTATTTTGCTTCAGGCTATTATTGATAGAGGTGTCCCGATCGATATTGATATCTGTTATTGGTCCGATATCAGCCAGAAAATGAATATCAGATTTTATCGTATATCGCAATTTTTTTGGATATTGATTTAAAAAATATATACCGTATTTTTCGGACTATAAGGCGCACTTAAAATCCTTTAATTTTCTCACAGTGCGCCTTGTAATCAGGTGCGCCTTATGTATGAAATTAATATGTCAAAATGTTTTAGTACAACTTTGGTAAACTATGAAGCTGCACGACTTGATGGATTTTTGGCACTTCAGGGCTACCGTAGTCAGGCGCCTCGTGGAGTGATATGTACCTGTACTGTGCTTCAACATACTGAACTGAAAAAGTCAGTGTAATGTTCTATATTTTATGTGTTAAACCTGAACAATGTTGAGAATTAATGTTAATGAGTTGAATAAAGTTTGACTTATCAGACTATTTTGTTTTGCTTAATGAGCCTTAATAATAATAATAATAATAATAATAATAACAATAACAATAACAATAACAAAGCGGTGCGCCTTATGTATGAAAATAGACCCGGTCATATCCATTTATTGATAGTGCGCTTTATAGTCCGAAAAATACTTTGTGTGCATATATATGTATATATATATCAATATTTTTGTTATTGTATTTTTCACGTTTTTGTGGACGTGTGTTTTCTACTGCTGGAGACATTGTCATTGTCAGCGGAGCAGCTTAACTACTGGGCATGTTGACTCATTTATAAATAAAAACCTTGAAAATTGTGCCACTTCCGCACCTCCACTCCGGTAAATAGTGATATAATAAGTAGATATAATAATAATAATAATAAACAGGATGTTTTGAAGCAAATAGTTTTGACTTAATTAGTCCTCTGAATGATCAATATATTATATATCGATATTACCTGGGTAGAATATTGCAATATATTGTGACATCGTGATAATATCGTATCGTGACCCAAGTATCGTGATATGTATCGCTCTGCAACATCCTTGCCGATACTCACCCTTATAGCTCATTTACATTAGCAGTCCCTGGGCAGGTAAACGAGAAAATACAAGGTAAAAAACAGGACAGTTCATAATAACAATAACTGTCAAAATACAATAACAATAGCATGATAAAGTTATAAATGTAGTCTAAACAACAGGATATTGATAAATATGTCATCTGTGCAATACAGTGATAGAAAACGTTAACATTTAACTGTAAAAATGAGACAAAAATGATGACTGAAAAATATTCAATTGTTTTTTCAAAAATAAAAATACTGTACTATTTTTTTTTTTAATCTTTCATTATCAAAAGAATCCCTTGATAAACTATGCAAAACAATGCAATTTAATTAAAAATGAATTCTGAATGAAATAAATAATGAAATAATACAAATGAAGAAGAAATTAAATTCTGGCTCGACAGTAAACTATGTAAAACTGCATAATAGTTCCTTTTCTTTTTAAAAGTGCCACTGAAAATGCATTTTGTGCTTTAACAATTGGACTTTAAAACAAATCCCATAACAAAGAAATAATATAAATAAACAAACTCTCTGTGCTCCTCTTTTCTTGTATTTTACATGTTCTTCTGATTTAAAACACGGTGGTGCGTCCTGAATTTCAAAAATTTCAAATTCTAAATAGATAGCGCCATTTGCTGTAAAAAAAAATAAATGTATATATATATATATTTCTTTTTAAGTACTGCGATATCAATTACAGTATCGATGTGAACTGTGACACCTTCAAATGAATTTTTAACTCCCTCACGATTCATCTTTACATCCCTATTTGGTTGTGCAAAATAAGCAAATTGAGGTATTTTTCTATTTAGTTATGTTAGTGTTGTGATGATTTCAACCCATTTCTGAATCCAAGTCCCGCCCCCTTTTTTTGTCTGACAACTAAATTTTTCTCAGATTACTTAATAATAGAATAAATGAGTGAGAAAACACATTTCAAAGAATCCCATGTTGTAAATAAGTGAATATGAAATAGTATTTAGACTTCCTGAATATATAGTTTTTTCTATAGTTTTTCATCATTTCTGGTCGTCTCCCTCCTGATGTGGGACCAAGACTGATGTTTATATTTGTAGTTCATGTACTACTCAAGATCATTTCTATCATCATTATGAAGTTAGCATGATGGAAAACATTTGTTACAATTCACTCAAGCTCATCAAAAGTACATTTTTTGTGTGATTTCTGTGTTTTCCTTTCTGTACACAGACAAGGCGACCAACCCTCTGAATAAAGAAACAGACTGGGACAACATCAATGGATTTTGTGATCACCTTCAAAATGAACCAGAAGGGTGAGATTTGACCTGTTCATGACTACGTAGAATATTTTAGTTTTAAAACAACCAAAAGATGGCACCTACTTTATTTCTAATTTCAGCTTTTCAATAGGGCTGAGCAATTTTGCCTAAAAAAAATGTCAGATTTGTTTAAAGAAAAATTCAAGTTTTGATTTTTGATTTTTTTTTTCTTCAATGCACTTAAAAATGACTGCAGACATCAGATATTAGGGGTGGGGAAAAAATCAATTTCACAATATTTCGCTGATTTTTTTCCTTTTTTTTTTTTAAATCGATTTAAAAAAAATAAATAAAGAAAGAAAATGTGACCTTTATTTTCCTCATACTTTTCAGGTCAGTGTGCTCAGTGACATAGAGCACATATGCAATATGTATGCACAGGCATTTTATTTTCATATAATCTGTTCAGGTCAGTGTTCAAACTGACACAATAGGATACATTTTTACTTATTTTTGTGCATTTGTCAGTAACTCAGGGTACTTTATCCTTTATCTTCTCACTTACAGTGATTACAATGCTTTCAATGTGTTGCAATGGTTACTTGTTGCACTTTATTTTCTGATGGCAGTGTGTAAAACTACATTTTCTTTTTTTTTTCAGTGAAAATGTGCAAAAACACTAATAATAAATCTTAAATGGGATGTTTTGAAGCAAATTGTTTTGACTCAATTAGTCCTCTGAATGATCAATATCTTCTGATGAATATATACAGCAACTTGGTTTTTCATCTCTGCACTTAATTTAGATATTAACTGGGTAGAATATCGCAATATATTGTGATAATATTGTATTGTGATACATATCGTTTTGTATCATAGTTGCCAATACTCAACCCTATCAGATATATTGTCAAAAGTGCAACTTTTACAAGCTTTAACCCAGGTTTAAGCAAAAGTGCAACATCAACTTCACAGTAGCTTAAATTTTCTGATTAAGAAATCATATAACTACATATTCTATAACATATAACATTACAATTAAAAAGAATAATAAACTCTTCCCGTAGCATCTCAGCACTATAGTGTGAATAAAACATTAAACATGCCTGTGGCACACATATAGTCTACTCAAAGGGTAAACAAAGAGGGGCCTGGCTCACATCGCACTACGGTAACCCACAAGGACGGAACGTGAAAAAGTCCGAAAAAATTGTGGGGAAAAAAAAAAAATATATATATATATATATATATATATATATATATAATCAAAATTTGAATTTCTTTTTTTTTAAACTGGATTTCGCAAAATAAAAATCGTTTTTATCTACAAATTTGATAAATCGATAAATCCATTTTTTGCCCAGCCCTACCTTTCACTTTGCTATATTTCTGTGTTTCCTGATTGTGTTTTTTAGCCCTCAGCTCGCCACCAGACTCCTGGCTCACAAAATCCAGTCCCCGCAGGAGTGGGAGGCAATGCAGGCGCTCACAGTAAGACTGAGGTTTTTTTTTCCTTCAACCAGCCCAACGTTTATTCATTCATGGAAACTGGCTGCGTTTAATCTGTTTCCAAAATGATTCACCATCAGGTAAAACCAATCGTTAAACAGTAACAGCTCTCTAATCTTTTCCAGGTCCTTGAGACGTGCATGAAGAACTGTGGG